>NW_017307425.1:348626-370319 GCF_000935625.1 Nanorana parkeri | reverse complement strand
TCGGTCTGATTTCCACTCACAAGAACGGTGCCAGTGAGAGATCAATTCCAAGCGCCCATCCACACTGGGCGTTTAATCGCGCTATTTGCCGCGCGATATTGCGAGAAGTCGCTGTCCAATGATTTTCAAATGGAGCTGTTCTATTGTACAGCTCCATGTCGCTCGTCGCAGGACCCTTTTTTCCCCGCGGATGACGCACGATTGTTCTATTTTTGCGTGACGGTCGCGCGATCGTCGCCCCGAATAGTCGCGCTATCCCGGACGCGCTAGAGGTTAGCGGTAAGTGTCACTTAGGCTTCATTTCCTTACCTCGAGCGGATCCACGTGGCACCGGATAGCGCGACTGTTCTGGCGACGTTCACCGTCGGGATGCATGCAAAAATAGAAAAATCGCGCGACATCAGCAGGGGGGAAAAAGGGTCCAGCACAAGCGACGCGCGACGTGGAGCTGTACAATAGAGCAGCTCCATTGAAAATCATTGGACGGCGACTTCTCGCCATATCGCGGCGGAAATCGCGCGATTGAACGCCCAGTGTGAATGGGGCCTAAAGGTTAGAGTGCCCTGACTACTATTACTAGAGCACATTGCCAGCCTTGCTCTCTCATTTTTTTGGGGGGGGAGGGGCTGGACAGACAGGGACGGGGACTTAGAACCAAACCCAGGCAACTTTCACTTCCTCTGATCTACAAAAAGCACCAATCACGCGTCCAATCCAGAACTTAAACATGATGTTCCTCTTTAATATTGTTTGCGGTGAGAGTTTTCAAACAAAATTAATACTTGCCGGGCGTATTAAATGGTTGCCGCAATCAAAACATTTTACTGAAGCCAATTTTTCTACGCGGCACCAAGCCCCGCCCCCCGCGATACGTTACGTCGGATTCGGTCTCATCGTCTGTAGGAAGCTAGTAGGTAACACATTGCTCTGGTTGCTTTAATGAACGGGTAGGAAAATAAGACAGGAATGTGTTACAATGCTAGGCCGGGTGGTTGACGCCAGAGATGGAGGCAGTTCAATATGGTTGTAAAGAAGAAATCTCCCTGACCACCTCCCTCCCTCCACGGCAATCAGGCGTGCCGCGCGTAAGCTTTGGTTGTCTACAAACTACCCTCGGCTCCCCTCCCCCCCCCCGTAAGAGTGGACACGATCAAAGGCTCCTCCGTCACACAGCCCTACAGGCAACGTAAGTGGAGAGTGGGGCTTGCTGCTGGAAATGTACTTGTAAAAGGGACGGCTCCTCGGAGGAGGTCCATCTGGCCGACCCCGACGGTTAGCGATCTCGTATTAGGTTCGGGGAAGCTGGCACATCTCGCAATGGTCTGTGCCGGCTTGGTTCATAAAGGTGCAGTGCAGACAGGACCACATGGAGGAGGAAGAGGCGGCGTTTGCGGATCCCCCAGTAGCCCCGAAATCTTGAAGCTCTGACGGCTGTGCTCCGACTGTGCCTGAGGGGGAAGAAAAGACAGAAAGCAGAGACGGGGTTAGAAAAAAAATTACGAAATACAAAAGGACTTTATGAAATCAGGCTTTCCCCCATAGTTCTCCTTAGGGTAACGGGGGGACACAAACCAGCGTCCTCCCGTCACCCTAGGCTCAGTATATAGGGAGCTGTAGCTCGCGGTATACTGAGACGCCGCAGCCGGAGCGGATCCCGATAATTGTGTCGAGATCCGCCCAGCTGCGTGAGTGACAGCTGGCTCTGCCTATCTAGAGACAGAGACAGCTGTACCCGCCCCCTCCCCTGTCCGTTCCGCCAGTCAGCGCTGGAGGATCGGAGCGAGGAGGGGGGAATCCAGCCCCTCCCCTTTCACGGCAGAGAGCCGTGACAGGATCGAGAGGGGAGCGAACGCCGGTATGTGTTCGCTCACCTCCCGATCTACTGAGCCGACCTGTGACAGTCTCATTGTCACAGGTCGGCTAGAACTATGAGGTGAGTGAAAAGCACCCACCTCATAGTTCTCCTTTAAGGGCCTGTTCACATGAGTTTCAGGTCCAGATCAGGTGCGGATCAGCAGACGCGGTGCTATGTGTTTTACCGCGTTTTTGATGCGTTCCAGTAAAAAAAAAAAAAAAAAGCGTTTTGCGTTTCCAGACCGTACAAAATGTGACATGCAGTATTTTTCTGTGGTAACCTGAGCGGACTGCGCACGTGACAACTGTAGCCCATAAAACACATAGGGATACATTGGGAGACTTGTGGTGCTCTGATGAAAGATGAAGCATAATGCCGGCAGAGCAATCAGAGTGCCGGGCACAGGAGTCACAAGAGAATCCCCCGAGGACGATCGCTTCATTCTGTGGCCCTGCAAGTTCTATTGAAGAAACGTTCTTTCCCATAGGGATAGTACATGTCCTAATGTGCCGAGATAAAAGATAAGGAGAGAGACAGGGACCAGCTCCCCCCTCCCAGCAGTAACTCAGCAGCTGGGCTCTTCCCGCTCCCCCCTCCCAGCAATAACTCAGCAGCTGAGCTCTTCCCGCTCCCAGCAGTAACTCAGCAGCTGGGCTCTTCCCGCTCCCCCCTCCCAGCAGCCCTTCCCGCCCCCCCCTCCCAGCAGTAACTCAGTAGCTGAGCTCTTCCCGCTCCCGCCTCCCAGCAGTAACTAAGCAGCTGAGCTCTTCCCGCTCCCGCCTCCCAGCAGTAACTAAGCAGCTGAGCTCTTCCCGCTCCCGCCTCCTGGAAGTAACTCAGCAGCTGAGCTCTTCCCGCTACCGCCTCCCAGCAGTAACTCAGCAGCTGGGCTCTTCCCGCTCCCGCCTCCCAGCAGTAACTCAGCAGCTGGGCTCTTCCCGCTCCCGCCTCCCAGCAGTAACTAAGCAGCTGGGCTCTTCCCGCTCCCGCCTCCTGGAAGTAACTCAGCAAATCGGGTCCCTCTGCTCCCCTACAAGCAGTGTTATAGCATCTCTGCCGCCCCCTCCCAGCAGTGATTTAGCGGCTCAGCTTGACCCTCCCTTTCCATCAGCAGCTCAGATTTTCCTGCCGCCCCCTCCCAGCAGTGACTCGGCCTTCTAATCTCTAATGTGAATATAGAGAAGGAGCTCTGAGAGGGGGAAGCTGGGCGGCTGAGAGACCGGACCTCCGTGCTTCTGCTGTGAACCTTTGAGGATGAAATCGCTCCGCAGCGGCTGCAGCTACGGAGGTGAGTGAGGAAGCTCGTACGCCTCCTCCATTACATACCATAAAAGGGACACTTACTGCACAGCTGCTCGATGGTGGCCCATTGCTCGGACTTCTTCCATGTCTGCGCCAGCTCCTCGTTTCTGGTCCTCACCGCCTCCAGCAGCAAACTAATACTGTCCTGAAAAAGATAAAATTGGCGATGAATGAGTCCAAGGATCAGGATGACAGAGGAGGAGGAGCATCAGACAAAACTTCACAGCTTTATTAACCTGTTTACGGCAGCAGAATGCACATAGGCAGCAGCAGAGCGGTGGGTGGGCCTGAACGCCAAGGTGAAGCATGTACCCGCTGCTCTGTTGTTCCGTGGTGGGCTCAGTTGGGTCCCCGGAACTGTCACCGACAGCTACCAGTGAGTGGAAGGCAGTAGGACAGACTCCTGTTTACATCATCAACGTGCAGCCAATCACAGTCTATGAATGAACGGAAGCCCCTCCTACTGGCCAATGAAACGGCCGCTTATAGAGCGCAGACAATTTCTGCAGCACTTGACTTACTGTACATTCTCATAAGTCCCCGAGGAGCTTACAATCCCTCCCTACCTCACACGCATACACATGCTGGGCATATTTAGACCGGAGCCAATTACCCCACCAGCGTGGGAAGAAACCGGAGCAGGCAAGCACAGGGAGATCATGCAAACTCCATGCAGATACTGTAGTATCCTGGCCAGGACTGCAACCGAGGACCCCCACTCCCACCACACCGCATAGCCCCAAGGGTGACACCTATTCCGGTGACAACTAAGATGGGAGGAAATCTCACCAAAGTGAAGGGAATTCCCATTTCCTGTTGCATTTCCAGGACAGGAAGTAAAGGCAAATTCCCGGATTTGGACAGAGACAACCAAACATAACCGGATCCGGGTTTTGGCTGCACACTGTGTATGATCAGAAATGGGTCATGTGACCCTTCCAGGTATTTATTACTACTCACAGCGATCACATGACTCCCCCTGACAAGGCCTTCATCTGCTTTTCACTCCAGAAGGACAGCACCATCTTTGTCCAGGCATCACCCAGGGTCACCGTCCATTTCCTGGACTGAGATACCGGATCAGAGATGACACAATCATGTAAATCCTGTCCTGCCAGACACAGATCAGCCCGTGCTGCAGCCTCTCACCTTGTGACTTGCAGCAGACTGATCACCAGGGGAGGGGGCTGAGGAAATGTTTCCTTCTACCTGCAGACTGATCCCTGGGGGAGGGGAGACTGAGGAAATGCTTCCTCCTGCCTGCAGCAGACTGATCACTGGGGGAGGGGAGACTGAGGAAATGCTTCCTCCTGACTGCAGCAGACTGATGACTGGGGGAGGGGGAGACTATGGAAATGCTTCCCCTTGCCTGCAGCAGACTGATGACTGGGGGAGGGGGAGACTAGGGAAATGCTTCCCCCTGCCTGCAGCTGACTGATCACCACGGGAGGGGGCTGAGGAAATGCTTCCTTCTGCCTACAGCAGACTGATCCCTGGGGGAGGGGAGACTGAGGAAATGCTTCCTCCTGCCTGCAGCAGACTGATGACACCATCTCAGCCTAGGCCAAGCCATTGGAGTGGAGACCAAGGACGGCTTTTTAATGATGGATGGTGGAATAATGCTGTATATATATATTGACGTGTCAGGAATGGATTCATGTGGTCGGTAATCTACTGACAGGTCCTCTTTAATATCTGCCCAGCGTTCTGCTGTAAGCGGCAGTCGGGTGGAATGGCGTTCTGTCCGGATTACCAGGCGTGCAAGGACATCCCAGCTGCTCCGCACATGACAGCCAGTAAGGACTGGTCCGGAGCCAGCATCACAGCCTGCCAAAGCCAGCGACTGATACTGGGCCGGCCTGACTTACACAGCCGGCATATGGAACTCCATGGCGGCTGCAGCTGCTGGTGTAGGTGGTATGCAAGCAAAGGGAAGAGTGTTGGCGTACGCTGTGCCCGGGGGAGGGGGTGACACACATCTCACATGCGTCTGATCACAGGTCCTGAAAATGATCTCATTACAGGAAGAGGGAAGAAGGAACAGCAGAGGGGCCGAGCACTTTGTTCTGATCTTAAAATCCTTTTCTCTGCTGCCAATGAGGGACACGGCTCTGAAGAATTCCGGGACGTAGGGTTATGCTGCTGCCTACAGGAGAATTTCTCCCAGAGACAGCAGCATAACCCTACGTCTCGGAATTCTTCAGAGCCGTGTCCCTCCATGGACAGCAGAGAAAAGAAACATTTGTGAAGCTGGCAGATGTTAGTGAAGTATATAACGCAGGGCCATTGCCACGATAAAGAAGATCTCTCTGTGCACATAGCTGTGCAGCTGGCCACACCCCCACCCAGGCGGCCGCAGCGTCGCTGATGACAGAAGGAGCCGACAGAAGCAGCTACAGAAAAGTACTGGCTTGCCTTAATGCAGAGAAGACCACTAGGGATGCACCCATACCGATACTAGTATCGGTGCCGAGTATACGTACTCGCCCAAATGCTACGATGCCTAGCCCGATACTTCCGGTATCAGGAAGCCGGGCAGCGCGTAATTACACGCTGCCTGGCTCCCTGATTGGACGTGAGCCGGCTCCTGCCAAGGAGCCGGCTTCCTGCCAATCAGGAAGCCAGGCAGCGTGTAACGACGCGCTGACCGGCTCAGGAAGCCGGCTTCCTAATTGGCCAGAAAGCCGGCTCCATGCTCCATGGGAGAGGAGGGCACAAAAGGTCTCCAAAATACAGATATACACTAGTTATCGCAGTGCTGCGCTAGTCTGGGGGCAAACCCCTGAAACAAGTTGGCTTCTTTTCCTTGGCTACTCCCGCACTCTAAGGCTAGGTTCACACCAGATGCAGTGCGTTCCGGGCCGATTCTGGCCAGAACGCACTGCAGGGCGGCTCACTTTTTTGCGGGCAAGAGGGGGCGTGGCGGGCCAATGAAGTGAATGGCACCGTAGCCACGCCCTCCGGCCGCAATGCGATCGTCCGCAAGGCACATTGTGCCTGCGGTTGGGTGCGAACAAGATAGCGCTTGCAGCATTTTTCCCGGGCAATGCGGTCCGCACTGCACCGTACCGCATTGCCCGGGAAGCTGGGTCCATGCTGATTGGCTGGAAAACCGGCTTCTAAGCAAAGGGGCGTCGTCATTACTCGCCGCCCTGCTTCCTGATTGCTCGGGAAGCTGGCTCCATGTTTCCCTACAGCACTGAAGTTCCAGTATTGGGGAAGGTATTGGAGCATTTGGGCGAGTACGTGTACTCGCCCAAATGCTCGGTATCTGCAGCGATACCAATACTAGAATCGGTGCATCCCTAACGCCTATACACTGTGCATAGACATGAGGACGTGTAGGAACATTCCAAAATGCGGAGGAGGAAGGGGACAGGTTGGAGGGAGCGCCATGACAGCTGGCCAGCTAGGAGCTTTGGGTGAGTATACCTTTGTTATATTAGCACCTAGACACAAATGAGCACTTAACCCTCGCAGGGCAGGGGTAGCCCAACGGTAAGGGTTAATAAAACATTTCTGGAGTTCTTTAACAGAGGAAATCACAGAAAATGGAGGGAGGGGGGGTTCACCTGGCCGCTGCGTTTTCTTTGGGCCCGTGTAGTACGTCCAGTGTCCACGGCTGGGTAATCCCAGCTCTACTATGAGGAAGCCATTTGACTTCTGCACTCACCTGTAGGGGCATCACCTCGTTGGTGACCAAGAAGAGAAGTAGGTGGAAGTCTGAGATGATGTCCAGGAAAACAGCGGAGGGATTCTGGGACAGGTAGGTGGCAAGGCTGTGAAAGTCCTGTAGAAGAGCCCGGAGAAATTGAACGTTAATGGCGACAACATTGTATTACTGTTATGTACAAATGACAATTCCCGTATGTAGAAGAGATTGTTATAACCATCACGGAAAATAAGATAAAAGGTTCATAAAATGTACAATTTAGCAATGGAGGATGGTGGGGGGGAGGGAGGTTCCTGGCAACGCATTCATCTATCACTAAGTGTCATTACAGTAACCTGTGAGGAGACCATTGTTGGCCTCTCCGTCTTAGAATCCAAGTTTTCTGCTTATTTACTGATCTCAATACATTTTAAGTCCCCGACCTGGAACAAACATGCAGGCAATGAAGTCAGGACTTCTGATTTGTATACATGTATCAGGCTGGGGACTAAAAACCTCAAAGCACGAGAGCCAGGCAGCCGTCATTTTTCGAAGGAGAGTCACAATGGCAAGCATTTCTCTTTTCAATGAGATGACAAGGGAGCATGAAGCCGGCTTCCTGGCCAATCAGAATACCGGGCGTTGCGTCATTATACGGCGCCCGCCTTCCTAATTGACCAGCTTCCCGACCAATCAGGAAGCCGGGCAGTGCGTTATTACACGCTTCGCGGCTTCTTGATTGGCCGGGAAGTCGGCTCCATGCTCTCGCATCACAAGTGACGAGGGAGCATGGGCAGCATGTAATGATACACTATAAGGAAACCGGGCAGCATGTAATGATACACTGCCTGGCTTCCTGATACCGGAAGTATCGGGCTAGGCATCGGAGCATTTGGGCGAGTACGAGTACTCGTCCAAATACTCTGTATCGGCACCGATACTAGTATCGGTATCGGTGCATCCCTAGTCATAATGTCATCACACCGCGGCCAGGACACCGCCTGATGGACAGCCAATGGGAAATGTCCACATAATAACCCAACAAGTGACATGGGCACCTGAAGGGGGATACTCCTACTTGGCAGTCCAGAACAGAAGAGGACTCAGTACCCGGGGTATGTCACGTGACCATGGATTTGGGGAAAAAATTGGCTTTTGGAGCTGATCTGGTGACATCCCAGGCGGTTCCTATTCCTCATCCGGCGACTATAGGGTTCCAGGATTGAGCGGCATTCAAGTAATGTTGTCTGAACACTGCTCAGTCCTGGTGCAATGTGAGACCAGCCTGCAAGATAACGAGCCCGCTAGTGGGTGTGTAAATGACAGGCTGGGCTCATAGGGAATGGACAGAGTGAAATGAATAGACAGAGGAGGAAGTCGAGGATGGTGCTAGAGTGTGCAGACAGGAAGCAAAAACTGGCCATGCTTTCTTCTTTTGAATCACCTCACCTGAGTTTCACCCAAGGCTTCTCTGTTTTCAATGGGGAACAGGTTGGATGAGGTGGAGAAGGTATAGACCGGATCTTTAGGGAACGTGGTGGTGATCTACAAAGGCAAAAAATATCCATCAAGATTAATATATCAAAACCAGAAAAGGTATTTTTTTTTCAGTGGACTGCAGGCCAGTCTGATCTCTGCCTTTAAGTGACGTTGTCCTTTAAATTAAAACTGAAGCCTAAACTTTTTTTTTTGTAGTTTTCGGCAGAGTAAGGGAGGGTCATATTCCCCGTCAGCTTTTTTTACCATCTGTATCCCATTGGGTAGACTTCCCTTCACTTCCCGTCCAAAAGTAACAACAGGAAGGGAGTGGAAATCTCTGGTGGTCAGCAGAACAGATATCCCCTCTGGAAGATTTCCCATCTATTCCTGTTCTGATGACATTCTGATGGGCTTTTCTTTTCCCTTCATTGATAAAGGCAACCAGGGGGGGGGGCGTGGCCTGACGCCGGGGAAGATGGCCGCATAGTAGAGAGGCTCTGAAGCTCTAGAGCAACACCAGCATCATTGCCAGCGACTGAACACCAGTATCCAGACCCCACAGGCAGTGATTGCTTCCCGCAAGGTGTCGGCAGCTATGGGGAGGAAGACGAGGAAACGCGGTCCCCGCAAACTAACAGATTTCTTCTCCATGGTCGGAGCCCCAGCCAAGCAAGATGGCGCCGGCTCTACACGCGGCCTGACCTTGCAGAATACAGGACCTGCTCCAGCAGCCGGACGAATGGCTAGCAGCGCCAAGGGCACTACACCGATCAGCAGCTCCTCTTCCACAGCCAACAGCCCGCCGAATCTTCGGCAGAAAAAAAGCTGCTCAGATGTCCTCTACACCTCAGGTAACTCTCCCCCTTGATGATACCAGGGAACTCCATGACCCCATTGACAATTTGCCTACTACCGAGAGCCCTGTAGTGGATACGGTCCTGAAGGACATGCCGGTGTCCTTACGCAGCTCCCTGTATAGCGATATGGTGTCTATGATAAAGGCCACCAGGACATATAGAGAGGGTGAATCTACCTAATGGGGACACACAATAAAAACATGACCCCCGCAACAATCTATGCAAAACTAATGCTGACGGCGGGAAGACATTTGTCAATGGTTGTTAGGACCACCCAGCGGTTCAAGGAACCAATGACTGCAGACGGGTAGGACCCGTGACGCCACTGGTTGCTAGGACGCCAGCGGTCTTAGCAACCGAGAAGAACACGGTCCAAATACAGACCCGTTGACGACCTGTGCTGGGCTATGTCTTGAAGTGGATGCATTGGCCTTATTAGCTGGCGCATCCACTGTCAGCCAGCCATCAATGAGCGCAGGTCGGCGATTGGTCCGTGTCCACACTGCAGGCTGGACATGTGCAGACAAAGGGTCAGATACGGCCCGTGGACTGTAAAATTCCCAGGTCTGCTGCACAGGCTTTGGTTGTCTATATGGGGAGGGGCAAGGGCCAGAAAAAGACAGGAAGTGGTCAGATTCCTACTAAAGTCACAACACAGTAAATACAAATAAAAAAGTGCAGAAACATGTAACTGTCAACAATATGGGAGAGGTAGGGAGACACAATGCGGGTGAATACTTACATCGATGATCAAATACTCTACGGGCAGAGGCCGGGCTAACTGGGTAATTTCATTACCAAACTTGTCAATGTCCTGCAAGGAAGAAACGCTCACAGTGAAATATAATACCAAACTTCCTGAGAAATATCCGAGGCGAGCCATTTATCTCAGCTCGCTACTGACTACTATCAGTATCCTCTGCTGATCGAAATAACACATCCAAGTTCAAAGCTGAACTCCAGGCAGATATAAAAGACACAAATGAATGCGAGCCCTCCGCTCATCAAAGGAGAACTATGGGGCCAGGGCTTATACACATATTTCTCCTGAGGGTCACGGGAGGACACAAACTAGCATCCTCCCGTCACCCTAAGCTCAGTATATAGGGAGCTACAGCTCGCGGTATACTGAGACGCTGCAGCCGGAACAGATCCCTTCAAATATGTCTGGATCCGCCCAGCTGCGTGAGTGACAGCTGGCTCTGCCTATCTAGAGGCAGAGCCAGCTCTACCCGCCCCCTCCCCCGTCCGTTCCGCCAGTCAGCGCTGGAGGATCGGAGCGGGGAGGGGGGAATCCAGTCCCTCCCGTCACGGCTCTCTGCCGTGACCGGAACGAGAAGTGAGCGAACGCCGTTATGTGTTCGCTCACCTCCCGATCTACTGAGCCGACCTGTGACAGTCTCATTGTCACAGGTCGGCTAGAACTATGAGGTGAGTAAAAAGCACCCCCCCTCATAGTTCTCCTTTAATACGAAAATGTCATTATTGTATTACAATGTACACTATGATCTGTACAACTGACCTTATAGAAGACGTCGGGGACATACTGCTCGCTGCTCGACTCTTTGGCAAAGCCCAGCTCCGGAGCATCTCTGCATGGCAGGAGGCACTCGTCCCGAACAAGCGCCATGCACTGATTGGACACCTGGTATCCCTCAAAGTGCACTTGATTATCAGGGCCGCCTACAGAGGAAGGAAGAACGACTGTAATGGGAACGTTGCCGCATTGCAGGGTGAATAGGTAATAAGGTAAAGGCCGCTTCATTGTATGGTGAATGGGTAATGAGGTGAATGCTGCCACACTGCAATATGGATGAGTAAAGAGTTCTACAAGGATCGACCTTATAGTGGCCACGTGCTTGCGTACATCACTGACAATTTTATAAGGCCAAGTCAGCTATAAACTGCTTTAATCAAGTTGTTTCACTCTAGTGTTTTCTAGTGATAATAAAGATCTATATAGAGGGATCAGGACCTCCTTCCTCCTGCTGGGGATCCCTCTAGTGATAATAAAGATCTATATAGAGGGATCAGGACCTCCTTCCTCCTGCTGGGGATCCCTCTAGTGATAATAAAGATCTATATAGAGGGATCAGGACCTCCTTCCTCCTGCTGGGGATCCCTCTAGTGATAATAAAGATCTATATAGAGGGATCAGGACCTCCTTCCTCCTGCTGGGGATCCCTCTAGTGATAATAAAGATCTATATAGAGGGATCAGGACCTCCTTCCTCCTGCTGGAGATCCCTCTAGTGATAATAAAGATCTATATAGAGGGATCAGGACCTCCTTCCTCCTGCTGGGGACCCCTCTAGTGATGCACCCCTATACGATTCATAGTCTGTGTTTGTTACCATGGCACCACTAGGAGGTTAGGTTATTGCAGAGTCAGGTCCAGAAGGCACGGCTATTATTCCGAGAACAAAAAGGTGGCGCCAGACAGTTGAGGTCTAAACATTCCACTGGCCTCATCAGCTCTCATTAACCCCTTCAGTTCTCACTGTGGCTTTGCACCGACTGAGCCTACCTGTAGCCACAACGCTCACAAACTTGGAGCCGAAATGTCCATCCGGTGAGAGGCGACAAGTGTTGGGGTTCTTGTTCTGAAGGAAGCCAGAGGTGATGCACTCTTCCGCGCTTAGGTAATAAGAGTCCTGCGGGAAAGATTTCGGGTTTAGGGCTCATGAAGGACCATGAATAAGCAAACTGTACGAAGGACAACATCCCATTTCTGCTCACCTGGTTCCTGCTGTAGCGGACCGTGCCTTTCCTGGTGTCTTCCGATACCAGGTCTGTGAATATCCAGCCAACCTGCGCACAATAAGCAGATGGTGAGCTGTACCCACAAAGCATATTATAAGCTGAACTCCGGGCACAAGTACATTCATTGAAATGTTTTCCTCAAATAACTTTGTGAGCACAAATGCCTTTTCAAACCCAGGTATTATCTTTTAAAAGTCGCAGTGACATCATCACTGTGCGGAACAGAGCCTGTGCAGAGAGGACAGGAAGTTTGTTAGGACTACGGAACACTTCCTTTTCTATATAACATCTGTAGTTTGCAGAGAGAACTGGGAACAATGCAGCTAACAACAATCGGCGCAGGAAGTTATTACGTGACGAGATTTCTGGCAGGATCAATCTTTTTTTTTTTAAGATTTAAAAAAGGAGAATTATGAGGCGAGTGATTTTCACTCAGCCTCATAATCTATGAGGGGGGGTGCTTTTTACTCACCTCATAGTTCTAGCCGACCTGTGACAATGAGACTGTCACAGGTCGGCTCAATAGATCGAGTGAGCGATCGCATACCGTCGCTCGCTCACTTCTGCGCTCGATCTATCCGTGCAGAGAGAACTGTCACTCACGGCTCCCTGCAGGGATTCCCCCGCCCCCGGTCCGATCCTCCAGCTCTGACTGGCGGAACGGACGGGGGAGGGTACAGCTGGCTCTGCCTCCAGATAGGCAGACCCAGCTGCCAATCAGGCAGCTGGGTGGATCAAGACAGAAATGTCGTGATCCGCTCCAGCTGCATCGTCTCGGTATACTGCGAGCTGTAGCTCCCTATATACTGAGCTTAGGGTGACGGGAGGACGCTAGTTTGTGTCCTCCCGTTACCCTAAGGAGAACTATGGGGAAAAGCACTGAACCCATAGTTCTCCTTTAACAAAAAACACTTTCAATGGGATATTTAAGAGACTTAAAAGGGAGCAAATAAGAGTTCACTGTCAGGAATAACGTATATAATAAATAATAAAAAGCCTTGAAATACATTCCGGGAATACAGTGACTGCTTTGGGGTGAGTTTTTTCTCCAGGTGATGCTGTAGTGCATCGTTCCACCCTGCTACCCTTTGTCAGCGATCTGGGATATGTGATAATAAAAAACAGCTTTCAGTTTTCATTACATACCGAGTCTCTGAGCATTTCTATGCCGTTCAGGCAGATTGGAGGAGCCAGCAGGGTGCTGTATATAGCTTCCTGAAACCATCACAGCACCCGGCCTAAGTACTGCTCTCAAGAGCCATGATGCAAGCAGTGGGCCGGCTCTTGGGAGGAGTTATGCAAATATGAAAATGCCTCGATGGGTGGGTGTCAGTCTGGAGGAGTGGGCGTTCCTAGTAACGCCCACATGTGATGCTGAGTCTCCGTGATTGAAAAAGCTGAAAGCCAATGAATAAAATGGGGCGGATAAGGGATGTCAGGCTGGAGAGGAAACTGCTAGATGATGCTGGAGGTCCTCCAGCCAGGAAATGAGGTGGGATCTGTCTGACTTGCTGCAGCTTCTAATGCACAATGTGAGAAGCTCCCAGTGTGCAGTGATATCAGAGGAAGAGGAGAGGAGCCGGTACAACTGTGCAAGACTGGAAGGACGGAGGTCAGATAGAAGACTGAAGGGGAGGACGGAGGTCAGATAGAAGACTGGAGGGAAGGACGGAGGTCAGATAGAAGACTGAAGGGGAGGACGGAGGTCAGATAGAAGACTGAAGGGGAGGACGGAGGTCAGATAGAAGACTGAAGGAAAGTACTCTGATTACAGCAGAACTGGGATTCCAGTAACAGGCCGCCATGTGTGAACACCTCTCCGGTCCGGTGAGCTCTGCCATTGCACACTGAGAGCCATGAGCAGTCCTTGCCTTTCTTAATCCAAGTTTGGCCGCAATCTCGTCCACCACTTTGGCCTTGGGGTCGTCGAGCAGTTCCAGGCTGGTCAGATAGAAGACTGAAGGGAAGGACGGAGGTCAGATAGAAGACTGAAGGGGAGGACGGAGGTCAGATAGAAGACTGAAGGGGAGGACGGAGGTCAGATAGAAGACTGAAGGGAAGGACGGAGGTCAGATAGAAGACTGAAGGGGAGGACGGAGGTCAGATAGAAGACTGAAGGGGAGGACGGAGGTCAGATAGAAGACTGAAGGAAAATCCTCTTATTACAGCAGAACTGGGATTCCAGTAACAGGCCGCCATGTGTGAACACCTCTCCGGTCCGGTGAGCTCTGCCATTGCACACTGAGAGCCATGAGCAGTCCTTGCCTTTCTTAATCCAAGTTTGGCCGCAATCTCGTCCACCACTTTGGCCTTGGGGTCGTCGAGCAGTTCCAGGCTGTTCTGCGTTCCAATCTATGAGAGGAAACACAATGACATGGAGGGAAATGCACTCATATTACCTGGAAGTAAAACATAAAGAATCTGTGCCGGTGTTCCCTACAACTACATGCCAAATACACGGCCGATAAAGAGACCCGGTCATGTTAGAGGTCTGCAGTCTGCACAGCGCTTTGCAAATAGGAAGGGAGACAAGTACAGTTACAATACAATTCAGGACAAGAGGGGCTTACAGTCTAAAAGAGAGGGGCAAGTGATACAAAAGGATGAAAGAGGAACTATGGGCAAATGAATTCCTAACCCTTGCAGTGGGGCTACCCCCCCCCCCCCCTGAAAGGGTTAAGTGCTCATTTAGGCCTCATTCACACACAACGCAAGCAAGATTGTATATTGCGTATAGACGAGCGTCTGTGCGCGTGTATACGAGCACTATTTGCATTCCCAGAATGCATCATTCCTAATGGAAATTTTAATGAACTGTACGTACATACGCGCGAACATGCGTAAAATACGCAGAAATACGCTGCCCGGGCGCATCTCGATCCCATTCTGTTTTTTGCGCATATATATACGCTACGAAAATAAACGGCTCCATGCGCGGCTCTGTGTATGGAGCCATTTATTTGCATATGTTGCATATGGTATACGCGCGGCAGTTTGAATGAGGCCTTTGTGTAGGGAGCTAAAATAACAAAGTTATACTCACCCGAACCGCGATCCTGGCTGCCTCTTAGGGCTTGTTCACACCAAATGCAGACCAGATCCGGTCAGGTTTCTGCACACGCACGATGCGTTTTTGACGCGTTTTTGATGCGTTTTTTCCAGGAAGCTAACAAGGTTATTTGGTCATTTCCTTTTACCTTTGACCTTTCATTAGCTGTTCCGATTATTTCCTGCTTCCTCTGACCTTGTTTCACATGTAAAATTGTTGCAACATGGATCCATGGGATGCAGGCATGCTCCTGGTGATGGTTATTATACTGCTACGCCAAAGTGCTGTAAGGAGACGTCGCTTTTGGCTGCACCCACTGATGAGAGAAAGAGATCCAAAGGGCCAGTTTGGGACTCTATATGCAGACCTTCGTGCACACCCAGACAAGTTTTTTTCATACACCCGCATGTCGATATCTAGGTAGGACTGTTTGCATGTGATGTGTCCCTTCCAAAGACAGGAAGTGACAAAGGAAGATTAGGTCATGACAGATGACCATAGAGGTTTTTTTTCTTTATGGTTATTTTTTCCCATTGAATTGCATTGGGTTGCATTGCGTCGCGTTTTTGATGCGTTCCAGACCAGATCCAGAGCAGGTAAAATAGGGCTTGCCGCAGTTTTTTCATCCGGTCGGGATCCGCACGCTGCGATGTGAACTGGAGGTCAAAATACCATAGGAGTACATTGGACGCAGTTTTGATCCGGTCTGGATCTGCTCCGCGCTTGGTGTGAACAAGCCCTTAAACCGCTTCCTGCCTCTTCCCCCGCGCCAGCGTCCTCACATTCTATACACTGTACAGGGCATTAGACCATTGGAGCGGAGGGGAAGCGAGGCTGAAGGCACTAGCCTAACCGCAAGGATCGAGGTTCGGGCGAGTATAAACTTTGTTATTTTAGCTCCCCACACAAAATGAAGACTTAACCCTTTCAGTGCCAGGGTAGCCCCACTATAAGGATTACCAATTGATTTGCCCGGAGCTTTGCTTTAATTGTGAGGAATGAGCTGATAGAGAAAGTAAAAGTTCAGTTGTTCGGAGGTGGGATAGGCTTCCCTGATGAAATGAGTTGTCAGGGATTACCTGCAGCAGGTGATAGCAACCTCAGAACCCCAGCTGTGGTGAAACTTCAAAATTCATCATGCCTCTGCCGCTGGGAGCCGTGCCTGTGGTTGTCAGGGCCTTGCAATGCCTCGTGGGATTTGTAGTTTCAAAACAGCTGGAGTGCTGAGGTTGCCCCTACAGGGTGACAAAGTAGGAGTTTGCCAGACAGATTGGTATAGGGCATTCTAGGCTCTGGAGAAGTCCTGGAGGTGAGCATGGGAGGGGGTGACGAGGGGGCTAGAGAACAGGAGGCCTTGGGAGAAGTGAAGACCATTTGGGTGATATTTACAGACGAGGTTGGTGATTATTGTACAGGATTTATAGAGCGCCAACAGTTTGCGCAGCGCTTTACAATATAAGGAAGACATTACAATCACAATACAATTCAAGACAAGATGGGAAGGAGGGCCCCGCCCCTGAGGGCTCACATTCTAAAAGAGAGGGGCCAGTGATACATGAGGCGGTAGCTGTGTGGGGATGAATTGTCTGAGAACGTGATAGTTCAGTGGTTAGGTTGAGGTGGGATCGGCTTCTTGTTAGTATTATGAATTTTATTTATTGGGTGAGTGGAAGGCAATGGGGGAATGGGCAGAAAGGGGCGGCAGATGATGAGCAGATTTTAAAAAAAGTAACAGTGACCCCCCCGTGACTAGTCCGCCATCTGCAGCTTTATTCCTCCATGACAACACACGGCTCCCAAATCTTACCTGTGGAGGTTCGTAGATGGCAGCCACCTCGGCCCGGATACCCAGAGGGATGTCCTTGTGTTCAGTGTACCGCCCATACAAGTAGCCGATGTGCTGGTTGCCGGTCTTGCGCCAGAAGTCCAGGAAGCGGTCGGCGATGGTGTGATTCTCAAACATAATGTTGTCCACGTGTCTGTATTTCTAGAATGAAGGGATCAGTACAGGCAGAAGAGGTTCAGCAAGACACGGATTACATTCATGGTTCTAAATGTGTGTAACCCTGAAGGGGACCCCCACAGACCCGAAACTCGGCGCCTTGTCCTCGGTGATTTTAAATACAATATCATTCTGTGCGTTTATAAGTGGAGAGACATTTCCATTCCTTATCCCAGCCTCTCTCCGGGGAGCCCAGGGAGGGTCGGATCCATTCAGAAAAGGAGGGTAGTTCTCCATCCAGGTCACCACCCCGTCCCACCTTCTGCAGCTCCTTGAAGGGCTCCCGATTTCAAGGGGGGAAGGGCTCCCGATTTCAAGGGGGGAAGGGCTCCCGATTTCAAGGGGGGAAGGGCTCCCGATTTCAAGGGGGGAAGGGCTCCCGATTTCAAGGGGGGAAGGGCTCCCGATTTCAAGGGGGGAAGGGCTCCCGATTTCAAGGGGGGAAGGGCTCCCGATTTCAAGGGGGGAAGGGCTCCTGATGTCAAGGGGAACTCTGGGGGAGCCCTACTTGTTTGTTTTTGCGTGGGGTTTTCCCTTAATATCCATACCAGACCCCAATCTGGGATAAGGGTCTGGTATGGATTTTTACATTTACCTTTTTTATGTCTTAGACGGGGGGAAGGGGGGGAGTCTCGAGATTTTGCATACTTTTACAGGGGGCCGTGACTAAAAGTTTGAGAAACGCTGACTTATCCTATAGGTTTTTACTAGTGTCTGCGTCCCCATTCAGGAGATTTGCCTTCACTTCTTGGCTGCATAACAGGGGAAAGTTAGGAAAACTCTCCAACAGGTACAAGGACGGCAATAAATACCTGGCAGAGGTTCTAATCATTCTTATCCCAGGTCAGTAACTCAAAGTAGTAAATTTGCAATTCTTCAAGGAACTATCAGCAGTGATGGTCTCCGTATTCAGCAGGTTTTCTTTATAGAGCAATAATTCTAGGGCCAGTATTTTGGGGTATCTCTAAATTGATGACCTGTGGGGGCTTTTAAAGTGTCTTTTATTGACTTTTTGGGGTACTGCAGTTTTTCGCCGTTTCACGGTCGCACGCAATCTGTAAACTGGGCATGTTGGGTATAGTTTTACTCGTTGTAACCTCATCTTTTATATTTCATTAAAAAAATGGGTAATTTGTTGTGTTTTGGGGCATTTAATTAAATTTGTCACTACATTTTGGGGTTTAATAAGGAGTTGCGCTAATATTGCGCAACATAAAAATTTTCAACTACCACCATTTTATTCTATAGGGTCTTGGCATTCAGAAAATATATAATGTTGGGGGGTTTTACGTCATTTTCAGGCCTAAAATGTGGAATATAACATGGGTGCAAAAATGGAAAAAAGGGCCTCAGTAATGAAGGGGTTAAACGTTTCCCGTGTCCAAGATTTAAAGGGCATATACAGCCAAAAGGACGGGAAAACCGAAACTTTGAGATAGAATAGAGGAATAGAGGAGAAAAATTCCAAATGGAACACTTGTTCTGGTGACAACTAACAGGGGACTTCCCTCACTTTAAGAGAGATATCCGCTCACTTCCTGTTGTGTCTACAGAGCAGGAAGTGAAAGTAAATCTCCCCAATGGGATACATTTTATGTTTTTGGCTCCCGAATCGTCCGCTCCTCGGTTCCTCCACGTCTCCTGTACGCCAGCGCTCACAGCGGGCTCTATTCTGCTGCTATATTCCTCACCTGTCGGTTGAGTGTGATGGCACTGGGTTGGCATTTGGTACAGATGCCCTCTGGCCACGGTGGGTGCCCTTCACAACCAGACTTTATCTTGCAGCTGATATTTTCCAAGGCCACAAATTTCCCTCTGGAAAAAAAATATAGTTTGGAGACAGAATGCAGAGAAGTCATAAAGATGGTTCTGTGGAAGATAAATGAACAGAATTAAACACCCTGTGACTCTTAGATTTAGACACAGTGGGGGGAATTCATCAACACTGGAGCAGACAGAATGTGGTGCAGTTGCCCATGGCAACCAATCAGCTTCTCTCTTCAGTTTGCTCGGGTAAGATTTGAAAATGAGACAGAGAAGCCGATTGGCCACAGTGCAAATCTGCTCCAGGTTTTGATCAATTCCCACCAATTAGTTTTGTTGGGAGTTCAGCTTCAGCATTACATAAGATGATAAGACGCTGCAGGTCATGAACAGGTATTGTGCTTGTATGGGAGATCCTTACTTGTCGGCACCTCCGGTCAGCTTCCTGATGTAAGCATGGAAGGACATATGTTTGACTGGGGGGTCCAGATGGTTGAGATAATCCTCATCGAACGGCTGCAAGACAGAACGGTGATATGAGAAGGAGGTCCGGGAGAGACTGCCAGGTACAAAGAGCACAACAACACCCCGTGCCCAAATCCCGGCACTTACCTCCAATGGGACGCAGTGCACACATTTCCCCAGAGGGCCATGCCGACACCTACGATGGAGAAGGTACATATTAAAATAAGAAAGGGAACATGCGGAGAACTCCAGCCAAACAGCTAAATACATTCTCTATATCAGGGACAGCCAAACTCCGGCCCTCCAGCTGCGGTGGAACTACAAATCCCATGAGGCATTGCAAGATTCTCACAGCCAGTCATGACTCCCGGAGAGAGATGCATCGTGGGATTTGTAGTTCCACCACAGCTGGAGGGCCGGAGTTTGGCTACCCCTGCTCTTTTATTCAAGTAAACTTCCCCAGAGACAAATATGTACCTACTGATAAATAGAAGCGCACTTCCTGCTATGCAATATAGAGCGCCATAGCTGGATATCTGCAGTGTGAGATCTAAGGCACTGCTGGTGTCACCAGATTTGGTGATGTCGCTACCGTGCTTCTCACTGTTCTCCTTGCTGGAGGCTCTAACGTGAGGAAGCAAAGCCCTGCCTCTACCAAGATGGTCACCTCCATACAGGGACTCAGTGCTGAACAAGGAACGTGGAAACAAATAAGACCAATGGAGACCGCAGAGCATACTGGTGAATTGCCCTTTGCCCTCTGCCTGCCCTTCTCGGGGCACAGCTTACAGAGTTCAGTTATTTTTTGGGGGGGAAATTGGTGTTTTGCCTGGTTTGGGTAGATTTTCCCTTCCTGCTTGTTCAGGTATTGATCGATTTCATCGTCGACCACTTGAGGCGCACTTGACGGTCTTGCAGCCTGAGTCAATGCGGACGTATCCATGATCTCAGAAGACGTGCCGGCGGCGCTGGACGGGAAGAGGAACAGCATGTCCCCATGTCTATAGAAATACACAGAGAAGGGAAGGGACATCATGTCGGGTTACGGCGATTCATTATTTATCCTTAGCACACAGCAACCAACAGCCGAGAGATCGCTTACATGCTTCTCTGCTCGAGCGGCTCCATTCTAAAAGGCTCAATGCAAATACAAAAAGCATTGCTGCAGCCAAGACTTCTCCTGCGCTGCCCCTTTGTCATTCTAGAACACCGGGCTCTGCCGAGTCATCGGGCTCAGAGGGAAGCCAAGCTGCACCTTTATAACAATTCAATGCAAATGCCCTTTTGGTCAGTAGAGCCCCATTACATAGCACATGGCAGTTCCTGTGATTGAAGGGCTGTCCAGGGGGATGGGGGCACTTCCATGAGGGACTACCGGCGATCATGCATTGCAGTCTGTATCCCTGTTGACCTGTCTCCTCTTTGTGATGTCATCAGTTTTATGGATCCTGAGAGGACCCCACCGCTGCACAGGCAATAGGAAGTATCCATGTCACCTAGGCAGTGGCAAGAACACCCGAACTGGGACCTTCTTCCTGCTTGAACCCGACTTATCATGTGACCACAGGTCCCCGCAGCTTCCTCTCCCCCAGGGTCTGGCAGTCTATGGACTGCTGTCATCACCACGTCTAATTCAGGACCACTGACCTGCACTAGATGTGAGACCGCTGAGGGACATTTCCGCAGCTGGAGAGAGGTGCGCGCTGATCATAAGAAAATTAAATTTCCCGGTGCTTATTTAAAAGGAGAACTATGAGGGGGGGTGCTTTTCACTCACCTCATAGTTCTAGCCGACCTGTGACAATGAGACTGTCACAGGTCGGCTCAGTAGATCGGGAGGTGAGCGAACACATACCGGCGTTCGCTCACCTCTCTATCCTGTCACAGCTCTCTGCCGTGACAAGGGAGGGGCTGGATTCCCCCCTCCCCGCTCCGATCCGCCAGCGCTGACTGGCGGAACGGACAGGGGAGGATACAGCTGGCTCTGCCTCTAGATAGGCGGAGCCAGCTGTCAGTCACGCAGCTGGGCGGATCCAGACATAATTGTCGGGATCCGCTTCAGCTGCGGCGTCTCAGTATACCGCGAGCTGTAGCTCCCTATATACTGAGCTTAGGGTGACGGGAGGACGCTAGTTTGTGTCCTCCCGTTACCCTAAGGAGAACTATGGGAAAAAACCGTGACCCCATAGTTCTCATTTAAAAGGACACTGTCACTTTGCCCTATGTGCAGTGCCTCTGCAAAGGGCTTCCCTCCATATACTCGCTTTACCAGCGATCCCTCACTGCTGCTTCATCTTCAGGAACCCCCACTGAAATGATGGTGACCAAGGTGGTGACATCACTTCGCTAGTCATGTGACTGTGTAGGCCTAGTGATTGGCTGCTAGACCCGAGCACTGTCACAGAGTGGAGGTCACATGCTCCAACATATCTGGAGGTGTTGGGTATTGTGGATGAGGAAGGAGCAGGGAGGGAGCACTGTTACAGTGATCATAGTGGGGGGGGGG
>NW_017307425.1:347084-347516 GCF_000935625.1 Nanorana parkeri | reverse complement strand
GCTTCAGCTGCGGCGTCTCAGTATACCGCGAGCTGTAGCTCCCTATATACTGAGCTTAGGGTGACGGGAGGACGCTAGTTTGTGTCCTCCCGTTACCCTAAGGAGAACTATGGGAAAAAACCGTGACCCCATAGTTCTCATTTAAAAGGACACTGTCACTTTGCCCTATGTGCAGTGCCTCTGCAAAGGGCTTCCCTCCATATACTCGCTTTACCAGCGATACCTCACTGCTGCTTCATCTTCAGGAACCCCCACTGAAATGATGGTGACCAAGGTGGTGACATCACTTCGCTAGTCATGTGACTGTGTAGGCCTAGTGATTGGCTGCTAGACCCGAGCACTGTCACAGAGTGGAGGTCACATGCTCCAACATATCTGGAGGTGTTGGGTATTGTGGATGAGGAAGGAGCAGGGAGGGAGCACTGTTACAGT
>NW_017307425.1:339246-346841 GCF_000935625.1 Nanorana parkeri | reverse complement strand
TGGCTCGGGGGTTAACAAAGCGGTAACCCCCGAGCCACACTCGGGAATACAGCGTAGATCTTACCATTTCCAGGATCCCCGCTGTGTCCTCCGGCCGCTGCCGTCTTCCGTCCCTTGCGAGAGTTCACGTCCCAGGGAGGGCGGTACTAGTGGGAAGTTTGAAAGTAAAAAAAAAAACAAAAACAAAGAGAGAAAATAAAAGGAAAAAAGAAAATCATACCGCCAGGGAGGTATAAAAACACGCGTTTCACTGAACGAAAAAAAACGTGCTAAAAAAAACGCGCCCATAGTACGCCCAGGTGTGAACCCAGCCTCAGAGTCTTACAATGCATCATGGGACTTGCCATTCTACCACAGCTGGAGTGCCGAGGTTGCCTACCCCTGACCTATGCCGGCCTCCCTCCTCAGGGGGTGGCTTAGCAAGAGCCGCTATTTCTTTGCCCTGAACGTCATCACATGCTTGGCACATTCTTTGCAGACCATCGGATTTTATCGTCTTACTTGATTTTCAGGAGGTGAAGCGACTTGCTCGGGCTAGATGATATTTCGTCTGTCCGGTTCCTGTTCAGGTACACCGAGAATCCATTATTCCTAAAACCAAATTCTTTCGCTACCTGGAACACAAATAATCAAAAAGGTCAGTAAAAGGACCCGAGTCACACAGCGAGGCTTTCGTTATCTTTAAGCTGAACTTCGGCAACAAAAAAAATGTCATTTACATATATTCAGAAAACAGTGGGTCCGCCTGCGCTCCTTACAGCGCTTCCGGCCCAATAGTTGCGCTCGCAGTGACAATCACGGATGGCGCCGTGCACAACAGTCAATGAACGATAGAAATCACCAGCACTTCGTAGATGAAATTTAAAAAAAATGAATTTATTTGGACTAAACGTCACACATGTCACACAATCCAACGTTTCGGGACCACGCAGGGTCCCTTCATCAGGGCAGAGATGTGACAAGATTTACATATTGTGACGGACTGAACCGTC
The DNA here is from genome assembly GCF_000935625.1 of Nanorana parkeri. Lineage (NCBI taxonomy): Eukaryota > Metazoa > Chordata > Amphibia > Anura > Dicroglossidae > Nanorana > Nanorana parkeri. Next base: position 345,849 of record NW_017307425.1, on the reverse strand, counting down.
ACTGGTGCTGTTGGAGGAGCCTGGGGGCTAGCCTCCTTCCAACTGACTATGGACCCAGAACTATGGAGACCCCCCTCGGACTTCTTGGGGTTACAATGAACCATTCTACCAGGTTTATGTATGGGGGGATGTACTGTACATGTTCCCTGGCATTACATTTGGATGGCCCTGTGTGTATTATAGGTACAGGCTGTGACTCCAGGAGCACTGAAGGGGGATAATTCTGGACATTGAACTGTTACAGTTTATTGGTCCTTTTGTTGTATTGTGTTAATGATGGGATTAGGATGGCTGATTCTAGGAGTAGCTGACTCCAGGTGTAGATGAGTAAATCACACTATGATACACTCAGGAGATAATCCCATCACATGTGTCTCCTCCCTCCCTATTCATTCATTAAGGCATCGGGGAGGGGGAGTGGATGTTTGCATGCTGTTCATGTTTGATTGCGTTATGTGTTTAGACTTCTTGGACTGTATATATACTGAGCTAGTCTTCAATAAAGCAGATCCCTGTTGGAACTTACATACAGCCTGCCTGGTGTTTGTTCTGAGCTGGATTCGAACGGCACATAGCTGTAGTTCGAATCCCGGATTATCGGACGATCGAAGGATCAGACGTTGCGGTCTGACATCTGATCCAATAGTAGCAGAGGAGTGCCGGGAGAGTGGAACCGAGCGAGCAAGGGGCTCATTACACATATATTCTTCAATACCCACTTTATTACAGGAAGGGGCGGAGACAAGACCAGTCACCCTGCACAAGGAGAGAGAGCAGCAGTGAGCGGTCTTTATTACAGGAGGGGGCAGAGACAAGACCAGTCACCCTGCACAAGGAGAAAAAGCACCAGTGACCGGTCTTTTTTTTTACAGGAGGGGGCGGAGACAAGACCAGTCACCCTACACAAACAGAGAGAGCAGCTGTGAGGGGTTTTTATTACAGGAGGGGGCGGAGACAAGACCAGTCACCCTGCACAAGGAGAGAGAGCAGCAGTGAGCGGTCTTTATTACAGGAGCGGGCGGAGACAAGACCAGTCACCCTGCACAAGGAGAGCGAGCAGCTGTGACCGGTCTTTATTACAGGAGCGGGCGGAGACAAGACCAATCACCCTGCACAAGGAGAGAGAGCAGCAGTGAGCGGTCTTTATTACAGGAGAGGGCGGAGACAAGACCAGTCACCCTGCACAAGGAGAGAGAGCAGTGAGCGGTCGATATTACAGGAGGGGGCGGAGACAAGACCAGTCACCTTGCACAAGGAGAGGGAGCAGCAGTGAGCGGTCTTTATTACAGGAGGGGGCGGAGACAAGACCAGTCACCCTGCACAAGGAGATGGAAGCATTGACCGGTCTTTATTACAGGAAGGGGCGGAGACAAGACCAGTCACCGTGCACAAGGAGATGAAGCAGCAGTGAACAGTCCTCATGACAAGATCTTGAAGAAATACACAAAGCTCACCAGGCTACAAAAAGAATACACAGGACTCTTGTATGAGGACAATATCTGCTTCAGCTTGGGGTTATTACGGCATCTTCGATCACATGTGAAGGCACCTAGAGGCCCCGAATGCTGCGCTGTTCTGAACTGGCAGTGAGAGCTCACCCACCTCCCATCAATTCTGATTGGTCAGTAATGGAGCCCACCAGAAAGATGGACCAATAGGAAAGAGCCAGCACTCTAACAGCTATCAACTATTTTTTTTTTTTTCTCAAGCCATAAAGATTTTAGGTTTATTTTTGTACCCAGACGCTTACCAGGGCGCTATTAAGCCCCTCCCACATCCTTAGCAACAGAAAAACATTATACAGTCATTTATTCCCACAAAGGGTTAACAATTCCTGGCATACAGCGCGCACTTATTTTCCATTTCAGCCCTTTTCCCCCTCATCGCATCCTCGCGTCTTGCATTATTGAAGAGCCGAGGGAGGTGACCTTCTCCGTCTGCAAATCGACAAAGGAATAAAAACTCCATCAAGATTCGGTTTTCTAACAGCGGAGGAGAACTCAGCCCGAGTCCAGGAACCCGGACCCCCCGGGGACGCCCAACGATCTCCGATAATCTACAAATTGTTGTATTACGCACCGCGGATCCAAAAATTCTACAAAAAATAAAATGCCTTCCAGTAAAGTCGGAAAATTGCGTCAAGCTCCCCCCCCCGGGATAGACTCGGGGCCGGATTTACTCTCCCTGCCGCCCCAGGGCCAGGTTCCGCAATCCCCCCCCATCAATGGAGAATGGCAACCAGATAGCAGGGCGGCGGGGTCAGTTTCAATTTTTTTTCTACTGTTTCTTTAATTTTTTAAAACTTTTTTTAGCACTTTTTATTATTTTATTGAATTAACACAAACTAGCGTCCTCCCGTCACCCAAAGCTCAGTATATAGCGAGCTACAGCTCTCTATATACTGAGACGCCGCAGTTGGGACATTACTGTCTAGATCCACCCAGCTGCGTGATTGACAGCCTATCTAGAGGCTGTACCCGCCCCTTCCCCCATCCGTTCCGCCAGTCAGCGCTGGAGGATCGGAGGGAGAAATCCCAGCAGGGAGCGGTGAGTGACAGTCACGGCTCTATGCAGGGACAGGATCGAGAAGTGAGCGAGCGACGGTATGTGTTCACTCACTTCCCGATCTATTGAGTCGATGTGTGACAACTGGCTCTGCCTATCTAGAGGCGGAGCCAACTGTACCCGCCCCTGCCGCCAGTCCACGCTGGAGGATCGGAATCTTAGCAGGGAGCCGTGAGTGACAGTCACGGCTTTATGCAGGGACAGGATCGAGAAGTGAGCGAGCGACGGTATGTGTTCACTCACTTCCCGATCTATTGAGTCGATGTGTGACAACTGGCTCTGCCTATCTAGAGGCGGAGCCAACTGTACCCGCCCCTGCCGCCAGTCCACGCTGGAGGATCGGAATCTTAGCAGGGAGCCGTGAGTGACAGTCACGGCTTTATGCAGGGACAGGATCGAGAAGTGAGCGAGCGACGGTATGTGTTCACTCACTTCCCGATCTATTGAGTCGATGTGTGACAACTGGCTCTGCCTATCTAGAGGCGGAGCCAACTGTCCCCGCCCCTGCCGCCAGTCCACGCTGGAGGATCGGAATCTTAGCAGGGAGCCGTGAGTGACAGTCACGGCTTTATGCAGGGACAGGATCGAGAAGTGAGCGAGCGACGGTATGTGTTCACTCACTTCCCGATCTATTGAGTCGATGTGTGACAACTGGCTCTGCCTATCTAGAGGCGGAGCCAACTGTCCCCGCCCCTGCCGCCAGTCCACGCTGGAGGATCGGAATCTTAGCAGGGAGCCGTGAGTGACAGTCACGGCTCTATGCAGGGACAGGATCGAGAAGTGAGCGAGCGACGGTATGTGTTCACTCACTTCCCGATCTATTGAGTCGATGTGTGACAACTGGCTCTGCCTATCTAGAGGCGGAGCCAACTGTACCCGCCCCTGCCGCCAGTCCACGCTGGAGGATCGGAATCTTAGCAGGGAGCCGTGAGTGACAGTCACGGCTCTATGCAGGGACAGGATCGAGAAGTGAGCGAGCGACGGTATGTGTTCACTCACTTCCCGATCTATTGAGTCGATGTGTGACAACTGGCTCTGCCTATCTAGAGGCGGAGCCAACTGTACCCGCCCCTGCCGCCAGTCCACGCTGGAGGATCGGAATCTTAGCAGGGAGCCGTGAGTGACAGTCACGGCTCTATGCAGGGACAGGATCGAGAAGTGAGCGAGCGACGGTATGTGTTCACTCACTTCCCGATCTATTGAGTCGATGTGTGACAACTGGCTCTGCCTATCTAGAGGCGGAGCCAACTGTACCCGCCCCTGCCGCCAGTCCACGCTGGAGGATCGGAATCTTAGCAGGGAGCCGTGAGTGACAGTCACGGCTCTATGCAGGGACAGGATCGAGAAGTGAGCGAGCGACGGTATGTGTTCGCTCACTTCCCGATCTACTGAGCCGACGTGTGAGTCTCATTGTCACACGTCGGCTCCAACTATGAGGAGGAGGGATTTTCACTCGCCTCATAGTTCTCCTTTAACTACTGCTGAAGGGATGCAAACACTGCAACTTTCCTCATTAGAACACAGAAAGTCCACCAGATGGGGTCATTGAACCTTCTCATTCAGGAATCAGCTTGGGAAGGACACGGGTGGAAGGAACAGAACAGAAAAAAAAAAAAAGGTCGGAATCTGCAACAAAGTCTGATAAAATCCCCACAATGCACGCTGATCCCCCAGAGGGGGTTGTTTCTCCAGCTAAAGCGGAGTTACACCTTAAGGCCCCATTCACATGTAGCCACTTATCGTGCGATTTCCGACGCGATATCGCGCATTTTTGCCGCGCGATATCGCGAGAAGTCGCCGGCTACTGATAGTCAATGGAGCTGTCTTAGCTCCATGTCGCTCGTCGCGGTCGCTTCTACGGGACCCTTTTTTCGGCGGATTTTGCTTTTTTCTATGGAGCCCGACGGAGAAGGTCGCGCTACCGTCGCTGGAACGTCGCCCCGAAAGTCGCGCTATCCCGGCCGCTGCAAAAGGTATGTCGCTACATGTGAATGGGGCCTAAAGGAGCTCCTGTATATCCTACTACAGACCTGCAGGGGAGGACCCACCCACAGCGGACCTTTACTTGGCATAGTCAGCGCCGCTCGGTCCTACACCGCTCCAATCTATCGGTGATCCCTCCGTATTGTCTGGCCTCGGTGTCCTAGCCCGGGTGGCATTGTGCGATCCCAAACCGATCCCAGGGCCACACGCCAGCTCCTAACACCCCCATTCACACTCAGCGGTTCAGCACACGATTTTTCCTGCGAAAACGCGCATATTTCCGCGCGATATCGCTCTATGGAGCTGTTCACATCTCACAGCTCAACGCCGCCTGTACCTGACCCTTTTTTTGCGCGGATGACGCGAGATTCGGCTCCAATAGACTCGCGCATCACCGGCGATATCGCGCTACATTTGCACTGCAAAAAAAGGAAGGAAAGAATGATGTTACATCAAGATCGCTGTTGATTGGCTAGAGCCCAATGTAGCGGAGACGAAGCCCCGCCCAAAAAGCGTGCTACGTTGCGCGGTAAAGTTTAGCTCAAAGCCGCTTAGCGCGATATCGCACGGAAAACCGTGCAATATCCACGTCGCTCAGTGTGAATGGGGTGTAAGGCTGCTCTGCCCGTTATGCTGTAAGCACCGGGAATCACCGACACCTCGGCCACCGCAGAACAAACCTCACGCCCCTCTCAAAACCCTTCAGAAGGGGAGGAGGACAACAGGGCTCACCTCCAGGAGTCGATCCCTACACATACACAGGGGCCGATCAAGGCACAAGGGCCAAGGCAAGCCGCAGCAGGTAGATCTGCATCAAGAGGGGGGACCGATGACCCAATAGCCATCCAATCAGCACAGAAACAAACATTGCGCTGCTCCTGGACGGTAGGAAACACAATCTGTACTTGGGGATGAGTGACGTTGGGGGGTTTTTACTGTTCAAGCAGTATTCCCTGAAACTCCGGCCCTCCGGCCGTGGTGAAACTACAAATTCAGGTCTTTATTACAGGAGGGGCGGAGACAAGACCAGTCACCCTGCACAAGGAGAGAGAGCAGCAGTGAGCGGTCTTTATTACAGGAGGGGGCGGAGACAAGACCAGTCACCCGGCACAAGGAGAGAGAGCAGCAGTGAGCGGTCTTTATTACAGGAAGGGGCGGAGACGATACCAGTCAGCCTGCACGAGGAGAGAGAGCAGCAGTGAGCGGCGCAGTCGGGAAGGGAGGCTGACGTCACAGCAGGGGGAGCAATGTGGCCCCTCACTCTCAGTGAGATGGTAACTGGTAGGTTTCGCAGTGCTGGCGATAGAAGACGCACCTTTTTAAGAAAAGTTGCCGCTGTCTCACGTTTGCTTGTCGTAATGCGCCTCACTCCATCCGGAGTTAGGGATGAGCTAAGTGACAGGCCAGGTTATGTTTTAAAGGGGAAGTAACGCTGATTTTCAGTCTATGGCACCCCCTGCATTGTGTAAAACTGATCCGAGTTGCTGTGGAGCCGCCCGATCACTTTTATGGGCCCGAGAATGTGCCACCCCTCCCCCCTGCTGTGGTTCCCGGGCTCTCCGGCTCCTTCCCGGGACCATAACAAGTCAGCTCGGAAACTGACAGCACCAGAAGTGACGATGTCCCCCCCATCCTCAGATTTTAATGGTTGCTCCCGCTGAGCTCACATCACTGCTATAGCCTACAGTGACATTACCTCAGAGGGAGGAACCATTAAGAACTACAGGGAGGGACCCAGGACATAAAGACTCCCGGTACGGTCAGGTTCCCTCAATGACAGGGTCACTTTATTACACAATACAGTGTACAGGAACAGGAGAGAATGACCCCAAAATGTCTCTTTACCTCCCCGGTCCCTCGCAGTGCCGCCGGTCCCAGTCTGCCATATGTGGTCATCGATTATTTATCCGCCAATAGAGATTGCCCCTCTGGTGACCATTGGCTCAGGAAGTGATATGAAATCAAAACTGAGTTGTCACCAAAACAGGAAGTGCCCAGAAATCCTCCAAAATGGACACTTGTTCTGGTGACAACTGCCTGAGAGCAGATTTCCTC
>NW_017307425.1:334106-338806 GCF_000935625.1 Nanorana parkeri | reverse complement strand
CGAGGCGCAAGGGGGGGGGGGGGGGGGGCATCTCCTCTAATGGGATAATGGGACACGGATGGCATAAAATAAACTAAAGGGAGTTCAAGACAAATTTGGCTTTAAAAACACTTTATCGACTGTTCTAATATCCCATTAAAAAGAATCCTGTCCCCTGGGTACACTGCTCCCCCCTTCCTGTGTGCAATACAGAATCATGTCCCCTGCTCCCCCCTTCCTGTGTGCAACACAGAATCCTGTCCCCTGGGTTCACTGCTCCCCCCTTCCTGTGTGCAACACAGAATCATGTCCCCTGGGTACACTGCTCCCCCCTTCCTGTGTGCAGCACTGAATCCTGTCCTTTGGGTACATGGGAGCCCCTACTACTGATTTCCAGCTACAGAAATTTTGCAAGTCAGTGATGGCCCCAGCAGAGCTACCACTGCAGATGAACTACAACTTCCAGCATTCCCCAACTAGTCAGACTGCAATGGACAAGGGGCGAGGCATGCTGGGAGTTGTAGTCCTCCAGCACCTAGGGCCAGGCTGAGGGCCATTCTATGGTAAAGTGACTGACAGCCAGAGGCCTTTACAGGGACTATCCTCAACAAGTCCGAGCTCCAGGCCAGCCGGGACAGAGCGTTGACAGCGGCCCCCCCCAACACCGGACATGACACAGGGAAACTGGCAGGTGCGGTTCCCCTTCCCCCCTTCACTCACAATGCTCTCCGCCATCTTCCCCTACCCCGGCTTCTCCGTCCGCTCCGATCTCCGGGGATTCCCGGCCTCTGACGTCTCCACCGGCCGGCCCTACAGCGCCGTGTGACCACGATCTCCCTCCCGCGGCACCGAGGCCGAGCGCCAGGGTTCCGGGGCAGGAAGGTTCCGCCTTCAGAATGAGCTGAGCGCCCTCTGTCGACCACACGTGACATCACAGCGCGCCGTGCCGCGGGAGGGAGAAGGACCTGCCCATGAAAATGCCACTTCTCTGGCTCTGTCGGGCCTCAGCAGCAATGGCAAGCGTTGAAGAAGAGTTCAGGATGGCTGGAAACGTTTATTTCATTGTGGAAGATTCACCCAGCAGTGGTCATTGGCCCAGGAAGTAGTGGGGTGGGGGGACACATTAAAGACCCTACATTGCGCCATCCAACACAAAAATATGGGCCCGGCTAACACTAACTAAAGCTAAAACTTTTATTTTAGTTTTATATAGGGGAATGGAGGGTTATAACCCCTGTCAGCTATTTTTCTCGCCATCTGTATTGCATTGGGGAGATTTCCTTTCACTTCCTGTCCGATAGCCACAACAGGAAGTGAGAGGAAATCACTCCAAAATGAGAGGATATCCCCTGACAGTTGTCACTACCACAAGTGTCCCCATTGGAAGATTTCTTCTGTCTTCCTGTTCTGGCTTCTATCACAAGAACTACACAGGGCCTTGCGGCTAATCAGCTGCAGGCTGGGGCATTTCCCCGCCCACTAGCTGACCATGAACAAGGGGGCGGGATGCTTCTGTTGATGTCATTGACCTTTTATGGCCACAAGACCATATAAGATAAATGTCAGTTACCTAACATAGGCGTGTAGCCATATAAGGTCAATGACATCACTGCGCCCGCCCCTTGGCGTACGTCAAGCTGTGGGTGGGGAATTCCCTGGCCGCAGCTGATTGGGCGGGACAAGAAGACGAATTCCTTCCAGGTAGCAAAATGAATTAGAGCTGCAGCTAACGATTATTTTCAAAATCGATTAGTTAGCCGATTATTAAGTTTGATTAATCGGTTAGTCGGATAAACAATGAAATACATTTTAAAAAAATGGCTCCAGTGATGGGACTACTAGTTTGTATTGAGATTGCAGTCCATCACAGGAGCGAGCTTGGAGCGGTGGAAGTAAAAAAGAAAAAAAAAGATGTGGTTGCCACTATATGTGGCAATATAGTGAAATGAAAAGTGTAAAATTATACAGCAATCAAGGCAGAATGGCACCGGCTATAGAGGACTACAAATCCCAGCAATAGTACATTATACAGCGCAATGCAGAATATCACCAGCTATAGAGGAGCACAACAAATCCTTATAGCTGGCGGTATTCTGCATTGCGCTGTATAATGTACTATTGCTGGGTTTTGTAGTCCTCTATAGCTAGTGGTATTCGGCATTGCACCACTGTATAATGTATTATTGCTGGGATTTGTAGTCCTCTATACAGCGCAGTGCAGAATACCACCAGCTATAGAGGAGTACAACAAATCCCAGCAATAGTATATTATACATACAGTGTATAATGTATTGCTGGGATTTGTATTCCTCTGTATAATATACAGCACAATGTACCATCAGCTATAGAGGAATACAAATCCCAGCAATACATTAGAGCACCACGTGTGGGAAAGTGCCGGCTTATACCTGAGCAGTCTTCCAGCAACTTGTTTCTGAGATCGGGCCTGTCTATCTGCCGCTGTCATCCCCCCCACACCTGCTCCTCCTTAATACATCTCCCCGCGTCCCTGTGCCGATCGTGGATGTGGGAGGTGAGTGTGAGGCGGGAAGGAGGTGCGGCGTGTAGAGCGTGGATGCAGGCGGGTCTGGCAGCGGTGAGCGTGAGTTGGGGAGGAGGTGTGGCGTGCAGCGTGTGTGGAGCCGTGAACAGGGCCAACTGATCGGAAGCCGATTAATCGATTATTGAAAAAGTTGACAACTTTTTCAATAATCGATTATAATCGATTATGTCGATTAGTTGTTGCAGCCCTAAAATGAATCCTCGACGTGCAACACAAGTCCGCAATGGTCACATGTAAAAAAAAAAAAAAACCTTGATCCTGCCAGAAATCTGATCCGTTCCTGTGCTGGTTGTCATCCATTAGCCTTGTTCCCAGCTCTCTCTCTCTCTGGACTACAGAGAACCCTTCCCCTAAGGTATGGAGATGAGGAGAGCCGGAGGTGTTCTGTAGTCCAAACACACTTCTTGTCCTAGGTCAGGGGTGGGCAAATTCCAGCTGTGGTGACACTACAACTCCCATCATGCATCAGCCTCTGGGGGTCGTGTCTGTGGCTGTCAGAGTCTTGCAATGCCTCATGGGATTTGTAGTTGCACCACAGCTGGAGTTTGCATACCCCTGTCCTAGGGTGACAACGCTGCTCCTCCGAAGATACAGCACAGTGAGTGAGCGTTGTCACCCTAGGATTGAACGTCACTTCCTGTGCGTGCAACGCCAAGCTCCGCCCCCAGGCCATGACATCACTCAGACTTCTTCTATGGGATCATTTGTATCGGTATTTTGTGACGGCGACGAACCATTAAACAGGATCTCTGATATAAACACTAAAACTAAATCTGTATTTCTATATTGACTTTCCAGAAGTTCTCTCCCAGCTCCTGATAACCAGATCCATCTGGAAGATTGTAAACTGAAGATGCCCCATAGGATGGACTTCCTTCATGCACTGACACCATGTCGCTCAGCCCTGTAAATATGCAATCCCTGGTGTCACCGCTCCCACAGAGCCTGGCTTCTGAACTACAATTCAACGTCTGAGCAATGCGACATCATCACTGCTGGCTGGAAGCAATGCATGATGGGATATGTAGTCTTGAACAATGTAACATCATCATTGCTTAGTAGTCGCGTCCAACTGCCATGAGGACTTAAAGGAGAACTATGGGGTCAGGGCTTTTCCCCATAGTTCTCCTAAGGGTAACGGGAGGACACAAACTAGCGTCCTCCCGTTACCCTAGGCTCAGTATACCGCGAGCTGCTGTATACTGAGACGCCGCAGCCGCAGCGGATGCCGACATCGATGTCTGGATCCGCCCAGCTGCGTGAGTGACAGCTGGCTCTGCCTATCTAGAGGCAGAGCCAGCTGTACCCACCCCCCCTCCCCCGTCCATTCCGACAGTCAGCGCTGGCGGATCGGAGTTGGGAATCCAGTCCCTCCCCCTGTCACAGCAGAGAGCCGTGACAGGATCGGGAGGTGAGCGAACGCCGGTATGTGTTCTCTCACCTCCCGATCTACTGAGCCGACCTGTGACAGTCTCATTGTCACAGGTCGGCTAGAACTATGAGGTGAGTGAAAAGCAATCACCTCATAGCTCTCCTTTAAAAAAAGTGTTAACCTCCTTTGCATTAAGACTCGTAGTCGCCCAAATGCTCCAATGCCTAGCCCGATACTTCCTGTATCAGGAAGCCGGGTGGCGTGTAATGATGCAGCGCCCGGCTTTCTGATTGGCCAGCAAGTCGGCTCCATGCTTTCTCGTCACATAGTGACGAGAAGCATGGGGACGGCTTCCTTGCTAATCGGGAAGCCGGGTGGCGAGTCATTACACGCCGCCTGGCTTCCTGAATGGGACTTTCGGTATCGGCGAGTACCTGGAAAAAAATATCGGTACCGAAATACCGGTATCGGTGCATCCCTAATTAAGACAACCCATTCAAATGAATCGGCTGGAAATGTGCGAATGCGCGTAGAAAAACGGCCATGCACCGTTTTTGGCAACACAGTGCACCACAAGACGTGGCCGTACGTTGCCATGCGTGGGGGTGCAGTGCAACGTATTGGCTTTGGAACCGTGTCGCCTTTGTATTTTTGGCTCGCATTCAAACCGCAATGCACATTAACGCGCGTGACACGAGGTGGTGCATTGTGATACCATTTTAGGCAGGGTCCCTTTTTCACAGTAGGTTGCCCATTGGCCCTAAAAAGGATTAAAATTTCCCAAGA
>NW_017307425.1:326154-333831 GCF_000935625.1 Nanorana parkeri | reverse complement strand
TAAGAGCAGTTTCAACCAATCAGGTGCAAAGGATTTTTATCTGAGCCCAACTCCAGGCTCCACAGGAACTATTTTTTTTAGAGCTATTGATGCAGGGTGTCATGGTCTCTAATACCTTCCCCACCCCCCAAGGTGTCACCACAGCATCCTTCATTCGTGGTGTATAGAAGCAGCAGAGAGCGGCGCTGACGTCATGAAGGACGCTGTGCTGATGGCTTGGGGGTGGGGCCACGACGCCCTACAGTCATGTAATTGACAATAGGTGTCATGTTACCCTGAACGCTGGGGACATCTAGTGGTTAAAAATAATTACTGCAGGTAAGTATTGCTAGAGTAGAGCTGCTTTTTAAAGATAATAAATACCCCTGCAGTGCCAACCCCCCCCCAAAAAAAAGAGTTGGGCTTTAATTTGTCTGCATTTTAGTGTCCCCTCATTATATAGCACATGTATCATGTAGCACCCCTCAATGACATATCACCAATCAGCACAGTGTAACCCCCCCATATAGCGTCAGCAATCATCTTACATAATTCTGACTGATATCTAATGATGAACAGCGGAATCTGCACATCACTGTACACCAGGATCTCTCTGCTCCTCTCTTGTCGGCCAATCAGTGGACAGGGGATGAGACCAATGTCAGGAGGGAAGGGGTTAAGCTTAGGAGCTTTAATTGGGCTGCATCACATGATGAGCGGATGACCCCGGTCTGCTGATCACATTGCCGGGGATGGGGAGGCTGAAGTTCTGTTCTGTGACTTGAGAAGATGGGGGGGAGAATCCTTCCCTTCCTCCAGAAACTTTGCTGGTTCACCCGGAATACCGCGGAGGAGCCCGACGAGTCCAGCACGCTGCTACCCAAGGTGACTACTACAGGCCGGGGTCACAGGGGCAGAAAATACAGACGGTGGAGCCATGTTTTTACTCCCCCCCCCCCCCCCCAACTGCCCACCTAAACACTAGGTGGGCAGTGTTGTGTCACATTTGCCCTCCTGCAATAAGTTCCCATTGAAGTCACTGGGGCTGCGCCGTAACTGCGTCCCAAGCTGGCTGCGGCATGACATTTTCATATAAAATCTCCCCCAACCCCCACCCCCCTCCCGGGATGAAAAAAATAAGTTTTTTTAAAATCTTAGTTAAAGGTGCGCGTTCACACCGGAGGATTACACTAATTGCACGTTTCTGTGTGTTTTGTGCAAGCTATCGCACAACGCGCCCAGCATGTGGCACTGTGCGTTGCTTTGCCATTCCTTTAAAAGGCACCCCAACGCACGCCACGTAAGCACAACACTGCAATACGGTGTATTGGGAAATCAAAAAAGTAGCGCAAGTGATGCTTTTTTTTCTCAACGCAACCAAACGCATGTTATTCCGGTACCGCGCTTCACGCTGAAACACACAGCCGCCGGGAGGTGCATTAGGGGGCCTTTTTTAAATGAATGGCAATGCACCTAGCACACAGTACTGCAGGCTAGATAGGACCCCTCTGTCCTAATTTGCATATTGCTCTGTGACGGGGACCCCTCTGTCCTAATTTGCATATTGCTCTGTGCTGGGACCCCTTTGTCCTAATTTGCATATTGCTCTGTGCCAGGGACCCCTTTGTCCTAATTTGCATATTGCTCTGTGCCAGGGACCCCTTTGTCCTTATTTGCATATTGCTCTGTGCCAGGGACCCCTTTGTCCTTATTTGCATATTGCTCAGAATCACCTGGGTGAAGAAGTCACTTCTAATGCATGTTGTTGCCTCACCGGCCCAGAATGCTGCAGAATCTTGGAGGGGGACTGAACATTATCTTACTGGCCAGCAAGGAAGCAAGACAGTAGGATAAGGCAATTTGTCTACTGGTGATTATGTCGCTGGCCACAGTTGCTTTTGGGATGGGGATGCTGAAAGGGGGAGCGGAGCAGCTAAGTCACGGGGGGAGTTGAGCTGCTCAGTCACTGTTGGGAGGGGGCAGGGTGAGCAGAGCTGCTGAATCAGTGCTGGAAGGGGGTAGCATGGTGAGCTAAGTCACTACTAGGAGGGGGGAGCTGAGCTGCTGAGGCACTGCTGGGAGGGAGGAGCTGAGCTGCCGAGGCACTGCTGGGAGGGAGGAGCTGAGCTGCCGAGGCACTGCTGGGAGGGAGGAGCTGAGCTGCCGAGGCACTGGAGGAGGAGCTAAGCTGGAGGGAGGAGCTGAGCTGCCGAGGCACTGCTGGGAGGGAGGAGCTGAGCTGCCGAGGCACTGGAGGGAGGAGCTAAGCTGCATTCTTTTTTTTTTTTATATCCAATTTCTCATTACCTCCGGGGATCATGTGGGCACCACTGCTAGTCTACTTGTGAAAATACTTTCTGCGCCGCTGACCTTGGAGCATGCGCGCGACAGATGAAGTCAGATCTCGCTAACTGCATTCTCTGGAGCTGAAACTGTGTCCTATATCATGGACAGGGAAGTATTTGGGCAGCTTTAGGCTGGGTTCACACCTAGGCGTATTGAATATGCGCATTTGTCGCGCGTTTTTACCGCGATTCGCAGTAAAATAACGCGCGACAAACGCCCGTTTCCGAGGGCTACTTGGCTGTATCCCAATGGAAACGCGAGACCAAAACGCCCCAAAGAAGTACATGTACTTCTTTGGGCGTAGGCCGTTTTGTATCGCGTTCGGACGGGCGGAAATACGGCAACGTGTGAACCAGGCCCATTGAATACAATGGGATTTAGATGTTTGAGCGTTTTGTAGAGCGTTCGTCGAGCGTTGAACGCGCTACAAAACGTTCAGGTGTGAACCAGGCCATAGGGTTTACACTCGGATCAGCCTATTTCAGTTACCAGCATGCCCCTCTCCAGATAACCGTGGCCTCAGAGATAGGTAAGACTGAAGGTCTGTCTACCCGTACATGACTTTGGTGGACCATTAAACATTGTTGAGATGAATGTTGTCACCTTTTTTGTTTCCACGGCTCTCAAGTTTTCTTCTGTTTCATTCTACAGAATGCTGTTGGACAACCAGAGTTGGAACGTTCCCAGGAGACCAGGAGCTGTAACCAAAACTACACCCATAACGTCAATGACGATGAAGAAGACAATGCCGAGACCGTTCAGCCTGGTACCCCGAAAGAAGGCTTTCTACTGGTCCCCTATCGCCCCAACCTGCTCATCCTTCTCATTAAATATTTCATGTTCATCATCAACTCTGCCTTCTTCACCTTGGGATTGGTCATCCTGTGTATCGGCTTCTGGGGCCTTTCCACCAAGCAGTCCCTGGTGGGCGAAAAAATCGGATACCTGGGCACCGACCCCATGCTGGCGTTCATACTCGTGGGCCTGGCGACGTGCGCCCTATCGTTCTCGGGGTGCGTGGGGTTCATTAGAGAGAACGCTTGCCTCCTCAAGACCTTCATGGTTGGGATGGCCGTTGTGATAGCGGCGCAGAGCTTGGTCGCCGTCGTGGTCCTTTGTTTTCAGCAGCAGATCCAAGGTTCCTTGAAGAGCACCATGATGGTGGCCATGAGCAGATACCATGATGATGCCGACCTGAAGTTTATACTGGATGAGTTTCAGATAGCCATGGAGTGTTGCGGAGTGGAGTCCTACCGGGACTGGTCGGTCAATCTGTAAGTGTCAGGGGGGCGGAAATGGTGCGGCCGCCATAGCCGGCCTGTTGATGAGTTTAAAGAAGGACTCTGGGAATGTACAAAAAAAAAACGTACCCTTGCTAATGGGGCTTCCCCTGCGGTCCTACCAGCTCCCTCTAGGCCGGTGCCTGCAGCCTTTCCTACCCCGGGCTCCAGTGGCAGTGGTGTCACAAGGGGGGTTGCGGGCCGCACCCGGGTGACACAATTGGAGGGGTGCCATCAAAATGACTGAGAGTCATTTTGGTGTCACCCCTACCCCTCTGAAAAGTCGGGCACTCGGTCAAGGGCCGAGAGCCCGACAGTTGCTCTAGAGAGGAGGGGACCCGGCGGCATACCTCATCCCGCCGGTTGGCGTCCCCTCCTCTCTCTGCCGGCGTCCATCACCAAGATGGCTGCCGGCAGGTAACGCGCGTGACGTCATTACACGCATGCTCAATGACGTCACGCGCGTACGCTGCGGGGGGTGTCACCTGGTACCGCACCGTGTGTCACCCTGCCTCGGGACGCCTCTGTAAGTGGTCTAAGGACCGCTGATGTCATTGACTTGCATTGGACATGAGGACACCGAGGGACATTCCACAGCCGGAATGAAAGAGCAATGAGTGCGGACCGCCGTGGGACGGAGGGTGAAGGTTAGGTGAGTATATCTGACTTATTTAAACCCCCCCCCACCCCGCCCCCCCAGACAAAACAAGCACTTAACCCTTGCAGTGGTGCTACTTTTTTAAATGCCTTGAGTTCTCCTTTAAATTCAAGAATTGCAGCGCTTTTTGTCATATGGCTTCACTGGTCGCATGCTTCTTAGGGGTCGGTGACGCAATAACTATTGAAGAGACAGACAGCAACTCTGCCATTGTGCCCTAGATGCTTACAGAGGAAATTAACTATTTGTTCATGGCCTCAACCAGGAGCACACGTGACAGGGCGAAACAGTGGACCATGCCTGTGTCATTAGCATCGGCGTGCCCCCTTATACCATGCACAGGAAGTACATGTGAAAGGGTGACAACAGTGGGCCATACCTGTGCCATCAGCCTAGGCATGCCCCCTTATAACCTGCACAGGGAGTACATGTGACCGGGTGACAACAGTAGGCCATGCCTGTGTCATCAGCATCGGTATGCCCCCTTAAACTCTGCACAGAGGAAATGAACTATAAAAACAGACAGGCTGAGGGTAAAGAGCAAGACCAGTCACCTGGTTTACCTGCGGTCACCCTGCAGCTGCTCTTCCCAGTTCCTGACTCGCCGCGCCTTGTTCTGCACCTGAGTCTCCGTACGGAAGCGGCCATCTTGGTAGAGGCAGGGCTTTGTTTCCTCATGTCAGAGCCTCCAGCAAGGAGAACAGAACAGTAGTCACCTGACCGGATCTCACTTTACAGCAGTGCCTGAGATCTCACACTGCAGATATACAGCTATGAGGATACAGGAGAGCCTAGGCACCCTCACATACCAGGAAGTGACCGGATATTTTTCAGGAGGAATTGTATTTTTTTGCGTTTTTTTATTTAGTTACTTTTACTTCTTCTTGGGCCTGAAAAGATCTGTGGGCTACTATATAGCCCGGGGGTAAGGCAAACCCCAGCCCTCCGGCTGTGGCGAAACTACAAATCCCATGATGCATCTGTCTCTGGAACTCGTGGCTGTGAGAATCTTGCAATGCATCATGGGACTACAAATCCCATGATGCATCTGTCTCTGGAACACGTGGCTGTGAGAATCTTGCAATGCATCATGGGACTACAAATCCCATGATGCATCTGTCTCTGGAACACGTGGCTGTGAGAATCTTGCAATGCATCATGGGACTACAAATCCCATGATGCATCTGTCTCTGGAACACGTGGCTGTGAGAATCTTGCAATGCATCATGGGACTTGTAGTTCCACAGTAGCTGGAGGGTGCGGAGCTGCCCGCCCCTGATCTGTTATATATTTTTTATTTTCCCCAGAGTTCTGCTTTAAAATAGTTTTTTATTATTTCAGGTATTTCAACTGCACGTCCCCCGGAGTGAATTCCTGCGGCGCTCCCTACTCCTGCTGCATCGATCCCCTCCAGAACGGCACGGTCCCCAATACTCAGTGCGGATTCGGCGCTCTGGGGATGGGCGACATCGCGGCCAGTAGCCTTATCTACACGGGGGGCTGCGTTCCCCAGCTGGTCCTCTGGATTCGCCGCAGGATCTGGGATATCGCCGTCATCTACGGCCTGCTGATCTCCATGGAATTCGCCTGCATTGTCTTTGGCCAGAAAGTGATGCAGGAGATCGAGGTGATCAAACGTCGTTATTGAAAGGTTCCTGTTGTGGTTACAAGTTTCTCTAAAGTTCTCCTTTTAATGTTATTGTAAAGTCTTCCTGGTTTTTTCATTAAACTAAAACTGATCGTTGCTGGTGGTTGTTATTATATTAATATAACATAAGTATACGGTGTGTGTGCAGGGATCCCAACCCGAAAGAAGCAATTTCAGGGAGGTGTCCCTCTCATTTCAGGGAGGTGCCCAATAGCCAATAGCAAACTAGCTATTGCACCCGCCCTCTGCTGCTTTCAATCACCAGAAGAGGACCTGCCAGAAAAATTCAGGTCCCCCTCTGCTGATTGACAGCAGCAGTGGGCGGGTTCATTACCTAGTTTGCTATTGGCTATTGCAAAGTGCAATAGCCAATAGGAATCTAGCTATGGATTCGTATGCCTTTTCTTTTCTTTTCTGACTGATGACGGGCCGTGGCTCCCGATGTCAGAAAAGAAAAAAACGATCGCAGGGAAAGGTTTACTCTGCTTGCGGGAGGAAGTGTTTCTCTCCCGGGCGGCCGGGAGCCGCTATCTAATAGCGGGAGACTCCCGGAGCGTCCGGGAGAGTTGGGATGTCTGTGTGTGTATAAGAGACAGAGGTGTGTGTTCTATGTGTGCGCCTAGCAGCCTGTTCCTCCCTTAAGGGAAGACGCGGCTGTACGGTGTCATACGCAGCACCCGAACTGCTCACCAGTCCTTACATGTGGCGGCTGCATTTCTTTTCCTTTTTTTTTCCCCCCCATTTTATTTTCACCTGGTGATCCTGCCAGTAACACACTTCCTGTCCTCAGGTGATAACACCTCTCCCTCTTACGACACAGGTTTGGCCCACTGTTGTCACCCTGTCACATGTACTTCTTCCTGTGCAGAGTATAAGGGGGAACGCCTATGCTCGTGACACAGGCATGGTCCACAGTTGTCACCCTGTCACTTGTACTTCCTGTGCAGGGTATAAGGGGGCACGCCGATGATGATGACACAGGCATGGCCTACTGTTGTCACCTGGTCACATGTACTTTCTGTGCAGGGTATAAGGGGGCATACCGATGCTAATGACACAGGCATGGCCTACTGTTGTCACCCAGTCACATGTACTTCCTGTGCAGGGTATAAGGGGGCACGCCGATGCTCATGACACAGGTATGGTCCACTGTTGTCGCCCTGTCACATGTACTTCCTGTGCACGGTATAAGGGGGCACGCCTAGGCTGATGACACAGGCATTGTCCACTGTTGTCACCCTTTCACATGTACTTCCTGTGCAGGGTATAAGGGGGCACGCCGATGCTAATGACACAGGTATGGTCCACTGTTGTCACCCTGTCACATGTACTTCCTGTGCACGTTATAAGGGGGCATGCCTAGGCTGATGGCACAGGCATGGCCTACTGTTGTCGCCCTGTCACGCGTGCTCCTGGTCGAGGCCACGCACATTGCGCAGGCACGGTCTACCGTTGTCACCATCAAGGAGCCGATCTAAACTAATGATGAGCAGCCGCCTGGAGGAGATCAGCAGAGAAAACGTGTCAGTTGTTTATGATACACGGCGCTCTGTCGTTACATCTTCCGATCGGGCGCGCCGTCCGCCTTCGTTTCCCCCCCGAGGCCCCGACTGTAGCGCCAATCGATGAACCAGCCGGTAAGAGCGCGTTTTATTGATCGCGAGGCTTCACCGCCGTGAAATATAATCGCTTGATTGCAGGAAAAATAATCAGCGCTCCAGCAGACGGCGGCATTTATTTATCGCCGGCCTGCTCTTATCTCCGGG
>NW_017307425.1:319230-325951 GCF_000935625.1 Nanorana parkeri | reverse complement strand
GGGGGGGGGGGGAAGCAGCTTTCACAAGTATAGAAAACATTTTGAGGGGCGCTAATAATGACGATTTATAACCAAACTTTGTCATTGCGCACAGAGCGTGGGAAGGGTCAGAACCTCCATCATGTGATAAATGCTGGCCACATCTTCCTGTTCTGCGTGTCTCCTGGACAGGAAGTGGGGGGTAAATCTCCCTCATGGGGACACAGAGGGCGATAAAACATCTTTACGGCCGTGTGTGACTCCGTTTGTGGAGATTTCCCCTCTTGACACCCGCGAAATAGGGAAGGAATAAAAACTTTACAGAGGTTCTAACCTTTTTTCTCCCCCTAAAATGCGGAACCCCCAACTGACATTTAGCGCTGGGTGTAATAAACTATTTTTATTCTCTAAAAAAAATATTTTTTTTCATCTTTTTGTTGCATCGCACTGCTGCTGATCACCTGCAGCCTCCTTACAGCCCCTTCCTGTCCAGCGACGGCTGCCTGGCATTCCTCAGGGCGGGTTTCCTGACGGTGACAACGGTGGATCGTGTCTGTGTCATGTGTAGGGTTGCCACCTTTTCTTCAAGCGAAACCCGAACACCCTAGCGACGCACGGAAATTTTTGTGGGAGAATGAGCCGTGGCTTATTCATATGTAAATAGTGCCGCCCATTCATATGTAAATATCACCTTTGAGACTATTTTCAGTGGAGGGCCAGTAGCCCCTATCGTAATTTTGGTTGCCCCTGTCTGCCTGACATCATGTGTCCGGGTTTCTGCTGCCATGAAACCTGGACACAGCATTCAAAACCCGAACTGTCCGGGTGAATCCTGGACAGGTGGCAACCCTAATCATGTGTGCTGAAACGGCCACTTGTAGTGTCTATCAGAAGCCTGTGTAACGGGGACAGAGCAGGAGCACGATTGGGAGGCAGGGAGTGCGCGTTGTCACCCTATAACAGGAAGGATCGTTTCATGGCGGAATCATCAGGGAATTATTTTGATAAAAGCTGCAGGTTTAAAAAAATTCCGACATGATCTGTGCAGTTGTGGAGCGATTTACATGCACAGAGAGCCGTGGGACAGCGTCACCCTGTCACTGATTTGTACGAACACGCTGATCTGGGCGCTGGATGGCCATGTGATCGGGTGACAATGCAGGAGCACGATTGGGAGACCAGGACAGAGTGTTGTCACCCTATAACAGGAAGGACCGTTCATGGCACGATCATAGGGGATTATTTTAATAAAAGCTGCAGATCTATGTAGTTGTGGAGCGTTTACATGCACAGTAACTATCTAAAGTGCTGGTGCGGGTGTCCGTACTCGTACGCTGACAGGATGGATCCTGTCTGCGTCCGAGCCGGGACACCCGCACCCATACGGACCTGCACTTGAGCGGCATACTCCCGTAGAGAAGGACGGGGGCTGCGTACTAATCACACGCAGCACCTGTCCTTCCCGGGAGCTGCCCCATACGGCCGTGCGCACAGCACGGAGCTGTACGTGCCGGCCTTTCCCGTGTGAATGAGGACTTATGGTTATCTCCAAAACAGGTGTCCCCAGTGGCAGATTTCCCCTTTATTCCTGTGATAGATTTCCTGTTACCTGATAACGGTCATCAGGACAATTTGGGTGAGCAAAGCCCCTGAACACGACTACCCTCAGTAGGCAGATCTCAACTTGAGATTCCTTCTGCCCCGCCCCCTGTGTCACTTCACCGGGCCAATAGGAAGCCTCCTATATGGCAAAAAGCCAAGAAGATTAGGGATGCGCCGATATATCGGCCGAAAATTGCACTTTTGGCATAATGCTGAAAGTGCCATTTTTCTGGCCGATACCGCGGCGCATCCCTGCTTTCTCTCCTCCCCGCTGTGTGCTGCTCTGTGTCCCAGCGGGGAGGAGAGAAAGTGTGACAGCCGGCCGAGCACTGCGGGAGGAGAGCGCTGTGAGTAGGCGGCGTCTCTCCTCCCCGCAACGCTCAGCCTCCTGTCACAGAGCAGGAGAGCGGCGGTGAGGGCGGAGACACGCAGCGCTGTCACAGAAGGCTGGGATCTCCTCCCCGCTCCGCTCGCTTATCCTCCTGTGACAGCGTGTCAGAGAGGAGAGCGGTACAAGCAGTCAGTGGTCAGTGATCGCTGAGTGTTTGTAGATAATTGAGGACAGAGTATGGTTACTATATCCTCAATTATGAATGAATGCGAAGTGATCTACATCACATTACGTGACGCCTTATCTCATAGAACAGTTGTGTGGTGAGGATGAGGGACACGGATTACAGGTGATTTACACCCGCCGGCCGCAAGGACATGGAAGACAGATGATGGTACACTGAGCCGGGCCCCGGCGTCTGCCAAAAGGATTCACGTATCAGTGGTGCGGAGCCGGGGAATACTGGGGGGGGGGGGGAAGCCGCTGGGGGGGGGGTGAAAACAGCTTTCACAAGTATAGAAAACATTTTGAGGGGCGCTAATAATGACGATTTATAACCAAACTTTGTCATTGCGCACAGAGCGTGGGAAGGGTCAGAACCTCCATCATGTGATAAATGCTGGCCACATCTTCCTGTTCTGCGTGTCTCCTGGACAGGAAGTGGGGGGTAAATCTCCCTCATGGGGACACAGAGGGCGATAAAACATCTTTACGGCCGTCTGTGACTCCGTTTGTGGAGATTTCCCCTCTTGACACCCGCGAAATAGGGAAGGAATAAAAACTTTACAGAGGTTCTAACCTTTTTTCTCCCCCTAAAATGCGGAACCCCCAACTGACATTTAGCGCTGGGTGTAATAAACTATTTTTATTCTCTAAAAAAAATATTTTTTTTCATCTTTTTGTTGCATCGCACTGCTGCTGATCACCTGCAGCCTCCTTACAGCCCCTTCCTGTCCAGCGACGGCTGCCTGGCATTCCTCAGGGCGGGTTTCCTGACGGTGACAACGGTGGATCGTGTCTGTGTCATGTGTAGGGTTGCCACCTTTTCTTCAAGCGAAACCCGAACACCCTAGCGACGCACGGAAATTTTTGTGGGAGAATGAGCCGTGGCTTATTCATATGTAAATAGTGCCGCCCATTCATATGTAAATATCACCTTTGAGACTATTTTCAGTGGAGGGCCAGTAGCCCCTATCGTAATTTTGGTTGCCCCTGTCTGCCTGACATCATGTGTCCGGGTTTCTGCTGCCATGAAACCTGGACACAGCATTCAAAACCCGAACTGTCCGGGTGAATCCTGGACAGGTGGCAACCCTAGTCATGTGTGCTGAAACGGCCACTTGTAGTGTCTATCAGAAGCCTGTGTAACGGGGACAGAGCAGGAGCACGATTGGGAGGCAGGGAGTGCGCGTTGTCACCCTATAACAGGAAGGATCGTTTCATGGCGGAATCATCAGGGAATTATTTTGATAAAAGCTGCAGGTTTAAAAAAATTCCGACATGATCTGTGCAGTTGTGGAGCGATTTACATGCACAGAGAGCCGTGGGACAGCGTCACCCTGTCACTGATTTGTACGAACACGCTGATCTGGGCGCTGGATGGCCATGTGATCGGGTGACAATGCAGGAGCACGATTGGGAGACCAGGACAGAGTGTTGTCACCCTATAACAGGAAGGACCGTTCATGGCACGATCATAGGGGATTATTTTAATAAAAGCTGCAGATCTATGTAGTTGTGGAGCGTTTACATGCACAGTAACTATCTAAAGTGCTGGTGCGGGTGTCCGTACTCGTACGCTGACAGGATGGATCCTGTCTGCGTCCGAGCCGGGACACCCGCACCCATACGGACCTGCACTTGAGCGGCATACTCCCGTAGAGAAGGACGGGGGCTGCGTACTAATCACACGCAGCACCTGTCCTTCCCGGGAGCTGCCCCATACGGCCGTGCGCACAGCACGGAGCTGTACGTGCCGGCCTTTCCCGTGTGAATGAGGACTTATGGTTATCTCCAAAACAGGTGTCCCCAGTGGCAGATTTCCCCTTTATTCCTGTGATAGATTTCCTGTTACCTGATAACGGTCATCAGGACAATTTGGGTGAGCAAAGCCCCTGAACACGACTACCCTCAGTAGGCAGATCTCAACTTGAGATTCCTTCTGCCCCGCCCCCTGTGTCACTTCACCGGGCCAATAGGAAGCCTCCTATATGGCAAAAAGCCAAGAAGATTAGGGATGCGCCGATATATCGGCCGAAAATTGCACTTTTGGCATAATGCTGAAAGTGCCATTTTTCTGGCCGATACCGCGGCGCATCCCTGCTTTCTCTCCTCCCCGCTGTGTGCTGCTCTGTGTCCCAGCGGGGAGGAGAGAAAGTGTGACAGCCGGCCGAGCACTGCGGGAGGAGAGCGCTGTGAGTAGGCGGCGTCTCTCCTCCCCGCAACGCTCAGCCTCCTGTCACAGAGCAGGAGAGCGGCGGTGAGGGCGGAGACACGCAGCGCTGTCACAGAAGGCTGGGATCTCCTCCCCGCTCCGCTCGCTTATCCTCCTGTGACAGCGTGTCAGAGAGGAGAGCGGTACAAGCAGTCAGTGGTCAGTGATCGCTGAGTGTTTGTAGATAATTGAGGACAGAGTATGGTTACTATATCCTCAATTATGAATGAATGCGAAGTGATCTACATCACATCTACATCACTTCCTGTTCATTCATGATTGTGGTTATAGTAAACACACTCTGTCCTCATGTTATGAATGATCAGGAACACTCATTATAGAGGATTCCTGGTCATTGATAACAGGGGGCTGCAGAAAAAGAGATTGGAGGGCTCTGTGTGTCTCTGAGGACTCCTTTTAGACCCCCAATGTTTCCCCGAAGCCCTTAAAAGTAAAGTAAAAAATAAAATATTTAATAAAAAATGAATAAATATTTTAAAAATTTGAAAAAGTGAAAAAGTTAAAATAAAAAAACATTTTCGGATTTCGGCGCAACCTCTAGAGAAGATTCATCCCGCGAGAGCCGTTCTTTCTTCATAAATAAAAACAATCACTCGTAAAAAAAGTTTTTTATTGGTTTTATTGGAATGGGTTTTCTTCCAGTCGGATTATAAGAAACATTCATAAAAGTCACAGGTGGAGATTTCAGAACCCGGATTGTAGGATTTCATGTCACATTTCGATACAATGTTATTGTCCCTACTGGACCTTTTATATTGCACGTTACACTCGTCCTCTATGTAAGATACACGTAACGGTTTCCTGCACAGAAAAGCTACATAAGGTTCAGGTGAAAAGAATAAAAGAGTTCAGATAAAACTAATGCTGGGCACACACCTTACAACCATCACAAGACTTTTGTCTTGCGATGGTTGTAAGGTAATTAAAAAAAACGTACGATCTGCAGATCTTGGACAGGCAGATCGTACTTGCAATGATCACAATGCCGAACGGGCAGTGTGCGCTTGCGGCTTTTATAATGCGAACATGCCACAAACCAGCCGAAAATCGTACGATGTTCGGCTAATTTTCGAACATGTTCCTAGGATAAAAGTTGTGCGACCTTACAGTAGTAGAGGTCGCACGACTTCCACACACCTTACGATAATCGTACGATCGCGGGATTTCCGGCCATTATCGTACGATTATCGCAAGGTGTGTGGGCACCTTTAGTTGGGCATTTGTTTGTTTTTTTTTTTAACACGATGCTAGAGGAGGTGCTCAGAGATCTTTGAAGCCCAATTTCATCCCAAACCTTTTTCCTGTTCAGTGTGGAAAGCTTGGAAAAGCTGTTTGTGTCCCATCCCGGTGACCCCCTGTTGCCCGCTTCTCTTGCCCTGAGGTCATGGGGTGTCCTAGTGAGGGGGGAAATCTCCCGAATGGAGTCACAGACAGCAATGACATTGTGAGGGAGGTTCCAGCCTTCCACACTCTTCCCATAAACTAGAAAAAGTGTCGGGCTTCAATGTTTCTCCGGCATTGTGACTTCTCATCCATGTGTGCCATTGTTTGGTGCCCCATCGGCTTGTTCGCCATCTCTCTGGCAACCTTTGTTCTCCGTGCCAGGTACTAGATGACAACATTTCTGGTTCCCCAATGGTGGTTGTCCATTGAAGGAACATCAGCCAGTTGGCCATTGAACCAACTGTCAGTGTGTCTTGGCACAACTGTCGGCTGTTGCACCAACTAATTATCATTGTTACTTTGTTCTGGTACCACAACGGTCAGCTGGCCAGTGCACCAACTGTCAGCGTGTCTTTGTTCTGGCACTACTGTCAGTTGGCCGTTGCACCAACTAACCATCAGTATTACTTTGTTCTGGTACCAGAACTGTCAGTTGGCCGTTGCACCAACTAACCATCATTGTTACTTTGTTCTGGTACCACAACGGTCAGTTGGCCATTGCACCAACTGTCAGTGTGCCTTTGTTTCAGCACCACAACTGTCAGAATGCCCATGTCCTAGAAACCTAGTAGCAGTTCCTGGCAGAACCAGACCCAAACGCTGGAAACCCCAAAAATTTATTCTTAGGCCCAACTGTGGCTTTGACCTCCCAGGTGGCCCACCTCCTATTTTAACAACCCTGCCCCTGGAGAAATGGAGAACACATACAAAGCAGAATACGTACTGCTACATTCCAAGGGTCGGGATACCTATCATGCCATAGAAGAGGTAGCAGAACAATTTTCTTTCTTGATAAGTTTTTAAAAAAACAGTAATTTTTTGTAAAAAGGTTGATTTAGTGTTAAAGGGGAAACGTGATAAGATGTGTTTTCGGGAACAAGGGTGAACTGTGCATTCCGAGGCTGAGAATC
>NW_017307425.1:311237-318704 GCF_000935625.1 Nanorana parkeri | reverse complement strand
GGGGGTAACTCCGAGTCGTCAGAGGTGCAGAGTTGGGTAGTTTTACCTTGAGTCCTACACAAACTACATCTCCCTGCGGTGGCCAGCCAGAGAAGAAACAAAAACAAACAAAAAAAAACAAGAAACAAAAATAATAAAACAGGCTTGTGGATGGACGGAGTCGGCGATCTCTAGATGATACCGTATTGGGCCAATTCGTGCAGCTCCAAGTGATTGAAGGCTTCCCAGGGGCAGATGACTGTGATGTCTGCAAACAAAGCACAGCTGTCAAAATTGTCATCACTACCACCATAATCTTGAAGCCATGTATAGCTCTCCACCTATAGCCCTTCTAGTATCGTGGGTTGGATTTCCATCACCAGAGAATGAAGGCCCCCAAAAAATACCCCTGTGCTAGAATTACACGCAACTTTTTCTTCTATTGCTGATCCTGTTGACTGTCTTTCTACCTCTTCTCTGCTGGTCTAATGACTAACCCTAAACAACCTAACCCTTATTGTTAACCCAATCTGAAACCTCTAAACATCAACACTCAACCTAACTCCAAACCTTCAACCTTAACCCTAATGCTAACCTAACCGTAAATCTAACCAAATGTTATCAACCCAATGCCTATCTTTACCTCCAGTCCTTAACCTTTATTCTCACCTCTATACTTAGCTCTAAACATTAACCTTCAACCTAACTCCTAAACCCCAACCCTATAAATATAAACTCTCAACCTAAACCCTAACTCTGATGGTAACCCTAACCTTAAATCAAACCCCAAATTATTAACCCTACGGCCATCTTTTCCTCCAATCTTTGACCTTAAATCTAACATCTAACCTTAGCTACTAACCCAAATCTTAACCTTAATGCTAGCCCTTAACCTAACTCCAAACCCTCAACCTTAACCCTAATGTTAAACTAACCTTAAACCTAACCCAATGTTATCAACCCAATGCCTATCTTTACCTCCAGTCCTTAACCTTTATTCTCACCTCTATACTTAGCTCTAAACATTAACCTTCAACCTAACTCCAAACCCTAAACCTAAACCTTATGGCTAACACTATCCTCAAACCTGACCCCAAATTATCAACCCAATGCTTATCTTCACCTCTAATCCCTAACCTCTATACTTACCTCTAAATATAAACTCTCAACCTAAACCCTAACTCTGATGGTAACCCCAACCTTAAATCAAACCCCAAATTATTAACCCTACAGCCATCTTTACCTCCAATCTTTGACCTTCTATCTAACATTTAACCTTAGCTACTAACCCAAATCTTAACCCTAATGCTAGCCCTTAACCTAACTCCAAACCCTCAACCTTAACCCTAATGTTAAACTAACCTTAAACCTAACCCCAAACTATCAACCCAACACCTATCTTCACCTCCAGTCCTTAACCCTCAGTCTAACCTCTATACTTACCTCTAAACATTAACCTTCAACCTAAACAATAGCCCAAATGGTAACCCTAACCTTAAACCAAACCCCAAATTATCAACCCATATTTGACTTTCAATCTAACATCTAACCATAGCTCCTAATTGTCAACCCTCAAACCTAACCTTATACCCAGTCCAAACCTTAACCCTAATTCTAGCCCTTAATCTAACTCCTGATTGCCAACCCAACCCCTAACTTTCGGAGTGTTTATTGTATGGCCACCTTTAGATTAAGATTTGATCCAAATTGGTCATCATGGTATCCTACCAGCCCCTCAACATTTTAATTCGTGTGAGGTGCTCCTGGTCTTCTAGGACCCTAGAAACGGCCCTGCCTTCAACCTAACCTCTAATCATCAAAACAACCCCTAAACTTACCTCTGTTTCTTAACCCACAAGCTAAACTTTGACCCTAACCTTCAACCTAACGCCCCCAACCCAAATCTTTTATGTGCATAGTTTATCCGTCTTTTTTAATACACTGTCTGTGATAATGTCTTTCCTGAAAGCGTGATGTAAAATATGAAATAACAAAATGTGGTTACCTGTTCCTAGACCCTCCATACCGGGAATGTCGTCACCAAACCTGTAACAGAAAGATAACAATACTCAGAGGTGAATAGTTGAGCTTTCTAATGAGGTGACAGAAGCCAATCTTTCCACCTTTTGATAACTTCCTGGCACAATAAAATTAAGATCTTCCAGTGCTGTAATTTTGGAAGTATATAAGATAGACTGCCGGAGGAATAGGACTGTCAACAGGACATAGAATTAGGAGGACCACAGCTGACCATGCATGTGTTTGCCTACAGAGCAGAAAAGCAGGACAAGTGGTCAGAGAGAAGGGCGTTTGGATATGGTTTTCTCGCCAGTTTGACTCATCATGACATTGGTTGGCCTCGGCCATTGGAAACTACTTGTAAACATTGCTGTCCAGTCTGGATGAAAACAGTCAAACACTGCGAATGTCATCCACTATCTCTGATCTATTTTGCTGAGCGCAAGTCCTTTTTACAAAGACATAGAGAAGTAGTACACAATAACCCACACCAATATATTACCGATTGTTTTGTCATCACTCTGACTACGCTAAGCTCCTGTATTCTGATTGGCTGACCTGGGTTACATCTAGTGTTGCCACCTTGTGTTCCAGTGAAACCCGAACACTCTAGAGATGCACGGAAAGTTTTGGGGGAGAATGAGTCGCGGCTTATTCATATGTAAATAGCGCCACCCATTCATATGTAAATATCACAGTCAAGACTATTTTTAGTGGGGTGCCAGCAGCCCCTATCTTAATTTTGGTTGCCCCTGTCTGCCTGACATCTTGTGTCCGGGTTTCTGCTGCCATGAAACCTGGACACAGCATTCAAAACCCGGACTGTCCGGGTGAATCCTGGACAGGTGGCAACCCTAGTTACATCATTTCTTTTTACCCTGTTTTGACACCCGTTTAAACCCGTCCCCACACTTCTAAAAAAGTATTTTTATTGGATGTGCCCATCTGGGGGATTGTATTCCTGACTTCCTGTCCCACGGTTCCAGTCATGTCTTTTACCATTGCAATAACAATTGAATTCTGCCAGCCATACCCATCTGCTCCGATGTAAATGCTTTCCTGCATATAACAAACTATCTAGTAATTGATCTAGTTGCTACACAAGAGTGTTGGACTCTTACCCCTGAACACCTTTTTTTGGAGGTTTACTCTTGAACTGTCGGGTCTGCCTCTGCTTGAATTTAGGTGGCCCTTTCCTGGGAGTTGCGGGCCCTCCCATCACGCGGGTAGCAGACTTAAGATCAGTCTTTGCAGGCTCTAGGTTCATGGCAGCTCAGGAACCTTGTTGGCTCCGGCAGAAAGTCAACAAAGGGCAAACAGTGACGCCAGCTGAGTGGAGATTTTTATAGAACCACCTATAGGAGGAAAAATAAATATTGTTATCAGAGTGGCCTCTGGACGAACAGCTCACATATTGGCTTCACACACCGAGCCATAGATATTTACTTGTGCCGGAGATGTGTTGATACGTGATACGTACATGCATGTTCCTGGTTTCACCAAGTAGTGAGGCAAGCTTGAGGAATTTGTACCTTCTAAACCAGTCAGCAATGGCAAGTCCCATTGCTAACTCAGTCAGTGCCTTAAAGGGTTCAGTGAAGATGCTTGAAGCTTGCTGTACCCTTATACAAGCCCGTGGAAAGAAGCCCATCAAATATCTTGCTTATAATGCCAAGGTCACCCATTGGATACACATATGAGGTGGATGAGAAGTGTGATTAGGGACACTGTGGCGAGCACTTGTACCATGCAGTCATGGGGACCTCACTTTAATTCCAACCGGGGATAATATTTTCATGGTGTTTTTTTAATACTTTTAACACATAGGATTTCAAAGAGCGCCTCAGTTTCCTCCCACAACCCCAAAACACATTGGTGGATTACTTGGTTTCCATTCAACGTGGAACCATGGTGTAGAAGAAAGAAAAAGACAATCGATAGGTGGGGGCATTTTAGATGATTGCAAAGTCAGCAAACTGTGTGGCCAGGCAGCAGGGAAAGTAAGTAGAGTTTTGTCAGAGACCATCTGTTAGTGCACATGTGCGAGGTCCCGTTTTCCATACCTTTGGAAAACAAGCACTTGTGTGCATGCGCGTGTGCGCCACGGAAATGCCGCGGAAAAGCGTGCCAAACGGCGCACAGGAAGTGACACAATGTGCTGATGGACCACACTATTTAAACCCAGCCTGCCTGTCTCCAAATTGCTGGATTGTCTTTCAGCTCCCCTGTGTTCCTGTGATTCCTTGCCTTGTATTGCCAGACTTCTGACCCGGATTGGTTCTTGACCTTTCTTGTTTGCTGCCTGCCCCTAACCTTGGATCGTTACTGGACTTTGCCTTTACCTCATCCCTTTGTACCTTGCCTGCCCGACTGGTGTGACCTTGGCTCGTTTGACCTTGATTACGGATCTTGCCCTGCTCTGCAACCAGCACCTGGACTCCCGCTTGCACGGTGTAACCACCACTGGCACCCGTGCCACTCGCTGTCTGCTTGGACTCTGTCCCCAACTCCAGAGTCCTCGTGACACAAGGTGCAAGGGAGGCCTCCTCACACGTTCAGTCTCCAACCAGGTACATGACAAGTTGTTTGGTGCATGACTGGAAGGGTCATCAACAGGAAGAAGGAGACCCAGCTGCCGGTACCCTATTAGAGTACAATGTCCACTTCTGGAGACATGCATTACAAAAAGATTTTGATAAGATAGAAGTCCAGAAAAGGACAACACATTGGTCTGAGGGCTAAAACATATCGGGAGAGACTGCGGGAACTTAATAAGTACATAAGGAAGGGGAAAGGGGGACATGACTAAAACATTTAAATACATGAAGCAGTGGCGTCACAAGGGGGTATGAAGGGTGTGGATAAGGTTCAGGAGGGCAGAATTTTCCGTGTGAAGCTAAGATCAAAAACACAGGGACATGACCTTAAAGTGATATTAAAGTCTTTTTTTTTTCCCCTCCCCCTAATGTTAATGAAAGCACTTACCTTAAATGATGTCTCCTAATCTGATCATCTTCTTCTTTCCTGATGTTTTCATCTGTCCCTCCAGCGCTGCGTCAAGTCTTCGATCCAGCGCTGACTCCTCTGTCCTTGCTGGCACTTCCTGTCCCACGGAGTCCGTCCATAGACTTACCTTGCGTCTCTCCTCGTGTCCCGGACGAAAATGTGAACTGCGCATGCGCCCGCCCCAAGATGCTTTGCGGCAGCCCGAGGATCTTCACATTTTCAGACGGGAGCGTGTGGGGAAGACACGGGTGAGTATTAAAGTGACATTAAACCCTCAGATTTTTTAACATAGAACAATACTGTAATGTGCGCCTTACTGTAATCCATGATTGTTTCCCTTCTCTTTGCTGCTCTTCCTTTTAAATCTGTATCTCTTCTCATGCTGGGCAGAACTCCTATTTTGCAGCAGATTCCTGTCTCAGGAATGGATACATGGTGTCTGTGTATAAGTTTGTATGGGTTTATAACCTGAGCCAGCACTACAGGAAGAGTCCCTGAGCTGAAAAGGGAAGTTATCCCCCCAGCATGAGAAGACATGAGGATTTAAAAGGAAGAGCAGCAAAGAGAAGGGAAACAACCATGGATTACAGTAAGACACACATTACAGTATTGTTTTATGTTAAAAAATCTGAGGGTTTAATGTCACTTTAACCTTTGTTACAGCGTTTTATTTTTGTTTTGTTTTTTACACTTTTTGCATAGCTCTACTGCTTGCTAGCAGTAGAGCTATGCAAAAAAACGGAGGATGTAATTACCCTTTAAACTAGCAGGAGAGCATTCAAGAGTATCCTTAGAAAGTATAGTAGTGAATGTTTGGGACAGACCAGCAGAGGTAAAGAGTCGAACAACAGTAAGTGAAATTAAATATGTTTGGGACAAACCTGGATCTATCTTCAGAGAGAGATGTGGAAAAAACCCACCAAAAAACTATCTTTTATCAGTCTGACTAGTAAAAGGTGCAATGTGGTTTCTATGCATTATTACACTTATTATGAACGTCATGGATGGAATACGCCGGATTATATGAAGCATTTGGTATTTTTAATCATCTAGTATTTCCTTCTTCTTGTTGTTCTCCCTTTATTGACCCATTTTTCAGCTCGCGGTTTCTGCGGAGAGTCGGTAATCTCTGCTGACCCGAAGGTTTAACTCGGCTCACACTTGATCCTCTTATGCCAAGGACGCTAAGAGGTAATTATAAGAGCGTGATGTGTGCCGGAAGAGGGAAAGTTCAGGAGGATAACAGACATTTAGACCCACTTGGAAACATTTTTAAAGAGAGTCACAGTCTCAGTGATAAATATCCCTCTGCCATAGGCTGGCCCTTGGATATGAAAAAAAGAGAGAGAAACGCAAATATCGTAAATAACGTGAAGATTTGACAGTACACATTTTAAAATATCCACTTTATTAATTAATAAAAATGAAAAGGTTTATAAGTACACCACTTGGGTTTAATATTAAGGAAAGGATATTTAGAGGGATAGTCCATATCAGTGAATGATTTGAGTGTTGTGTCACATTTTGGCTTTTATGTAACTTGCTCTACAAGAATGGGAGTGGAATCAAAATGGAATCAGGGTCCCTACTTCCACTGCTGCAAGCAACCCCACCTACCAACCTAATGATGGTCTGTAATAAAAATAAAACACTGAAAAACATTTAATAACCTTTTTTTGTGTGCATCAAGGGTAAGATGCCCAACCTTTGGGTCATAACCTAAGTTAAGGGGCTTGGTTCTACTTTTAGGGTTTTACTACATTGTTGGCCTGGAAATACAATGTGGTAGGACTCTTGTTTGTTTGATTGCCATTGCTTAAAAATTGCAGGGGTCAGTACTCCGTAACACCAGCACAGCCACGGCAATATCAATTCAGTCAATATGTCCTCTTGTGACATGCCAGAACAACTTTATTGATCCTTTCAGGTCATGGCAACCCTTCAAGCAGCTCCCCTGATTTATACAAGGTCTGCTGCATACCCAGGATCAATGAGAATAATGGTAAAACCGATCATGTTATTCCCTTGATCCAAATAAATGTGAAAAATGTAGCTGGCTATTCACAATATATCCCAAAGAATCCATTAGAGTATCTACTATGTGACTACCAAGTCCACAAAGACCATAGATCCTCAAAATCTGTGGTAACATCTACTGGCCCTCTTCCTGATTCAACAAAATAAATACAAGACCTGCAGGCATCCCCTCTGATCCAAAGATGCCAATACAAGACCTGCAGCCATCTTCTCTGATCCAAAGACGCCAATACAAGACCTGCAGCCATCTTCTCTGATCCAATGACACCAATACACGACCTGCAGCCATCTCCTCTGATCCAATGACACCAATACAAGACCTGCAGCCATCTCCTCTGATCCAAAGACGCCAATACAAGACCTGCAGCCATCTTCTCTGATCCAATGACACCAATACAAGACCTGCAGCCATCTCCTCTGATCCAA
>NW_017307425.1:305322-308718 GCF_000935625.1 Nanorana parkeri | reverse complement strand
ATGAAGGGTGTGGATAAGGTTCAGGAGGGCAGAATTTTCCGTGTGAAGCTAAGATCAAAAACACAGGGACATGACCTTAAAGTGATATTAAAGTCTTTTTTTTTTCCCCTCCCCCTAATGTTAATGAAAGCACTTACCTTAAATGATGTCTCCTAATCTGATCATCTTCTTCTTTCCTGATGTTTTCATCTGTCCCTCCAGCGCTGCGTCAAGTCTTCGATCCAGCGCTGACTCCTCTGTCCTTGCTGGCACTTCCTGTCCCACGGAGTCCGTCCATAGACTTACCTTGCGTCTCTCCTCGTGTCCCGGACGAAAATGTGAACTGCGCATGCGCCCGCCCCAAGATGCTTTGCGGCAGCCCGAGGATCTTCACATTTTCAGACGGGAGCGTGTGGGGAAGACACGGGTGAGTATTAAAGTGACATTAAACCCTCAGATTTTTTAACATAGAACAATACTGTAATGTGCGCCTTACTGTAATCCATGATTGTTTCCCTTCTCTTTGCTGCTCTTCCTTTTAAATCTGTATCTCTTCTCATGCTGGGCAGAACTCCTATTTTGCAGCAGATTCCTGTCTCAGGAATGGATACATGGTGTCTGTGTATAAGTTTGTATGGGTTTATAACCTGAGCCAGCACTACAGGAAGAGTCCCTGAGCTGAAAAGGGAAGTTATCCCCCCAGCATGAGAAGACATGAGGATTTAAAAGGAAGAGCAGCAAAGAGAAGGGAAACAACCATGGATTACAGTAAGACACACATTACAGTATTGTTTTATGTTAAAAAATCTGAGGGTTTAATGTCACTTTAACCTTTGTTACAGCGTTTTATTTTTGTTTTGTTTTTTACACTTTTTGCATAGCTCTACTGCTTGCTAGCAGTAGAGCTATGCAAAAAAACGGAGGATGTAATTACCCTTTAAACTAGCAGGAGAGCATTCAAGAGTATCCTTAGAAAGTATAGTAGTGAATGTTTGGGACAGACCAGCAGAGGTAAAGAGTCGAACAACAGTAAGTGAAATTAAATATGTTTGGGACAAACCTGGATCTATCTTCAGAGAGAGATGTGGAAAAAACCCACCAAAAAACTATCTTTTATCAGTCTGACTAGTAAAAGGTGCAATGTGGTTTCTATGCATTATTACACTTATTATGAACGTCATGGATGGAATACGCCGGATTATATGAAGCATTTGGTATTTTTAATCATCTAGTATTTCCTTCTTCTTGTTGTTCTCCCTTTATTGACCCATTTTTCAGCTCGCGGTTTCTGCGGAGAGTCGGTAATCTCTGCTGACCCGAAGGTTTAACTCGGCTCACACTTGATCCTCTTATGCCAAGGACGCTAAGAGGTAATTATAAGAGCGTGATGTGTGCCGGAAGAGGGAAAGTTCAGGAGGATAACAGACATTTAGACCCACTTGGAAACATTTTTAAAGAGAGTCACAGTCTCAGTGATAAATATCCCTCTGCCATAGGCTGGCCCTTGGATATGAAAAAAAGAGAGAGAAACGCAAATATCGTAAATAACGTGAAGATTTGACAGTACACATTTTAAAATATCCACTTTATTAATTAATAAAAATGAAAAGGTTTATAAGTACACCACTTGGGTTTAATATTAAGGAAAGGATATTTAGAGGGATAGTCCATATCAGTGAATGATTTGAGTGTTGTGTCACATTTTGGCTTTTATGTAACTTGCTCTACAAGAATGGGAGTGGAATCAAAATGGAATCAGGGTCCCTACTTCCACTGCTGCAAGCAACCCCACCTACCAACCTAATGATGGTCTGTAATAAAAATAAAACACTGAAAAACATTTAATAACCTTTTTTTGTGTGCATCAAGGGTAAGATGCCCAACCTTTGGGTCATAACCTAAGTTAAGGGGCTTGGTTCTACTTTTAGGGTTTTACTACATTGTTGGCCTGGAAATACAATGTGGTAGGACTCTTGTTTGTTTGATTGCCATTGCTTAAAAATTGCAGGGGTCAGTACTCCGTAACACCAGCACAGCCACGGCAATATCAATTCAGTCAATATGTCCTCTTGTGACATGCCAGAACAACTTTATTGATCCTTTCAGGTCATGGCAACCCTTCAAGCAGCTCCCCTGATTTATACAAGGTCTGCTGCATACCCAGGATCAATGAGAATAATGGTAAAACCGATCATGTTATTCCCTTGATCCAAATAAATGTGAAAAATGTAGCTGGCTATTCACAATATATCCCAAAGAATCCATTAGAGTATCTACTATGTGACTACCAAGTCCGCAAAGACCATAGATCCTCAAAATCTGTGGTAACATCTACTGGCCCTCTTCCTGATTCAACAAAATAAATACAAGACCTGCAGGCATCCCCTCTGATCCAAAGATGCCAATACAAGACCTGCAGCCATCTTCTCTGATCCAAAGACGCCAATACAAGACCTGCAGCCATCTTCTCTGATCCAATGACACCAATACACGACCTGCAGCCATCTCCTCTGATCCAATGACACCAATACAAGACCTGCAGCCATCTCCTCTGATCCAATGACACCAATACAAGACCTGCAGCCATCTCCTCTGATCCAATGACACCAATACAAGACCTGCAGCCATCTCCTCTGATCCAATGACACCAATACAAGACTTGCAGCCATCCCCTCTAATCCAATGACACCAATACAAGACCTGCAGCCATCTCCTCTGATCCAATGACACCAATACAAGACTTGCAGCCATCCCCTCTAATCCAATGACACCAATACAAGACCTGCAGCCATCTCCTCTGATCCAATGACACCAATACAAGACCTGCAGCCATCTCCTCTGATCCAATGACACCAATACAGGACCTGCAGCCATCTCCTCTGATCCAATGACACCAGTACAAGACCTGCAGCCATCTCCTCTGATCCAAAGACACCAATGCAAGACCTACAGTCATCTCCTCTGATCCAATGACACCAATACAAGACCTGCAGCCATCTCCTCTGATCCAATGACACCAATACAAGACCTGCAGTCATCTCTTACAATCCAACAAAGCCAACGTGTCCTCTTCTTGATCCAACAAAACCGTGGAAAGGTCTTCTAGTCATCTGCCTTGATCCAACAAAGCGTCTACTTGTCCTTTCCCCAGTCTACCAACACAGTGGAAAGATCTTCTAAGTCACTCTATGGTGGTGCAGACCTTAATGTCAGAAAGGGGTATATGGACAGCATTGATTCCTCCATGATTCGGTAAAAAATTCAGTGACATATGACTAGTAGTATTCAATCTGATCAAGAATTGAAGCTGGTTTGGGCACTTTATGTCTGAAAGCCTCCATTACTGCTGCCATTAACAAAATTACATTTTAACCCTCAAAGTACTTAAAAGTCTCCTGAAGAGGAGCCCCCCCCCCT
>NW_017307425.1:302807-305210 GCF_000935625.1 Nanorana parkeri | reverse complement strand
CCTTGCAGCCACCCCTCCTGACCCAATGACACCAATACAGGACCTGCAGCCATCTCCTCTGATCCAATGACACCAGTACAAGACCTGCAGCCATCTCCTCTGATCCAAAGACACCAATGCAAGACCTACAGTCATCTCCTCTGATCCAATGACGCCAATACAAGACCTGCAGCCATCTCCTCTGATCCAATGACACCAATACAAGACCTGCAGCCATCTCCTCTGATCCAATGACACCAATACAAGACCTGCAGCCATCTCCTCTGATCCAATGACACCAATACAAGACCTGCAGCCATCTCCTCTGATCCAATGACACCAATACAAGACCTGCAGCCATCTCCTCTGATCCAATGACACCAATACAAGACCTGCAGCCATCTCCTCTGATCCAATGACACCAATACAAGACCTGCAGCCATCTCCTCTGATCCAATGACACCAATACAAGACCTGCAGCCATCTCCTCTGATCCAATGACACCAATACAAGACCTGCAGCCATCTCCTCTGATCCAATGACACCAATACAAGACCTGCAGCCATCTCCTCTGATCCAATGACACCAATACAAGACCTGCAGCCATCTCCTCTGATCCAATGACACCAATACAAGACCTGCAGCCATCTCCTCTGATCCAATGACACCAATACAAGACCTGCAGCCATCTCCTCTGATCCAATGACACCAATACAAGACCTGCAGCCATCTCCTCTGATCCAATGACACCAATACAAGACCTGCAGCCATCTCCTCTGATCCAATGACGCCAATACAAGACCTGCAGCCATCTCCTCTGATCCAATGACACCAATACAAGACCTGCAGCCATCTCCTCTGATCCAATGACACCAATACAAGACCTGCAGCCATCTCCTCTGATCCAATGACACCAATACAAGACCTGCAGCCATCTCCTCTGATCCAATGACACCAATACAAGACCTGCAGCCATCTCCTCTGATCCAATGACACCAATACAAGACCTGCAGCCATCTCCTCTGATCCAATGACACCAATACAAGACCTGCAGCCATCTCCTCTGATCCAATGACACCAATACAAGACCTGCAGCCATCTCCTCTGATCCAATGACACCAATACAAGACCTGCAGCCATCTCCTCTGATCCAATGACACCAATACAAGACCTGCAGCCATCTCCTCTGATCCAATGACACCAATACAAGACCTGCAGCCATCTCCTCTGATCCAATGACACCAATACAAGACCTGCAGCCATCTCCTCTGATCCAATGACACCAATACAAGACCTGCAGCCATCTCCTCTGATCCAATGACACCAATACAAGACTTGCAGCCATCCCCTCTAATCCAATGACACCAATACAAGACCTGCAGCCATCTCCTCTGATCCAATGACACCAATACAAGACCTGCAGCCATCTCCTCTGATCCAATGACACCAATACAGGACCTGCAGCCATCTCCTCTGATCCAATGACACCAGTACAAGACCTGCAGCCATCTCCTCTGATCCAAAGACACCAATGCAAGACCTACAGTCATCTCCTCTGATCCAATGACACCAATACAAGACCTGCAGCCATCTCCTCTGATCCAATGACACCAATACAAGACCTGCAGTCATCTCTTACAATCCAACAAAGCCAACGTGTCCTCTTCTTGATCCAACAAAACCGTGGAAAGGTCTTCTAGTCATCTGCCTTGATCCAACAAAGCGTCTACTTGTCCTTTCCCCAGTCTACCAACACAGTGGAAAGATCTTCTAAGTCACTCTATGGTGGTGCAGACCTTAATGTCAGAAAGGGGTATATGGACAGCATTGATTCCTCCATGATTCGGTAAAAAATTCAGTGACATATGACTAGTAGTATTCAATCTGATCAAGAATTGAAGCTGGTTTGGGCACTTTATGTCTGAAAGCCTCCATTACTGCTGCCATTAACAAAATTACATTTTAACCCTCAAAGTACTTAAAAGTCTCCTGAAGAGGAGCCCCCCCCCCTGCCGGTCAAACAGGCCACTGCCTTACTGCCAACCCCACGTATTAGTGGCAGCAGAGGGTCAGTTCAGAGTAAGCAGAGGCAATGTCTGGCTGATCAGGTAGTAGATAGTTAGTGGGATGGGTTAGTATGACTGTTAAGTATTTGGGGAGTCACCCTGACTATTATTGAAATTTCAGGAAATGAGGGAAAACTCTCAATTTGGCTCGTAGTAGGGACTTTCCACCTCCTCAATGCACTAATGAGCTTTGATTGAGTTTTTCTAGTGGACGTTCTCCTTTCTGGCGTTGGGTTCGCTTTAATTACCAGACTGCTAATTCTAACCGCAGGACGGATAAGCCGTTATAACAGAGGGTTTTGCAGCAAAGCCTTCTGGGAAGAGACATTGATGAAACCTTTGCGAATCCCCCCCCCCC
>NW_017307425.1:301031-302760 GCF_000935625.1 Nanorana parkeri | reverse complement strand
CCCCCCCTGTAATCCTCTTACGTGTCAGTATGACATGAGCTCATCCTCATTTATAACCGCAGGGATGTAAGCACGACAGGGAATTATTATGGACGACGAGGGTCAGTGGAGATTGCCAGTTTGCTGGAAGCATCTGCAAGAATCCCTTTTACATTATATAACAAGGTTCCCGTTTGATGATATCAGTCTGATTTTACTAAATTTTGACAGTCAAAGCTGAAAATTGAAGTGTAAATAAACCCAAATTTTTTTTTTAAAACCCCCCAGACCTTTAGACCTCATTCACACAGCTAAGAGCTGGCCCATACAGACAGGGCAGCCATCAGGGGGGTATGGCCGATACTCATGTAAGGGGCCCGGGCCGCCT
The DNA here is from genome assembly GCF_000935625.1 of Nanorana parkeri. Lineage (NCBI taxonomy): Eukaryota > Metazoa > Chordata > Amphibia > Anura > Dicroglossidae > Nanorana > Nanorana parkeri. Next base: position 302,393 of record NW_017307425.1, on the reverse strand, counting down.
GGGGGGCCTGCCAGCCCCCTTATACAGATCCGTGCGGCATCCACGGCCGTAGCGAGCCGCTCCCGGGAAGGACACGTGATGCCTGTGATTGTACGCAGCAGCCTGTTCTTCTCTATGGGAGTACGACACCGTATGCTCACTCAAGCTGCACATCCGTGTGGGTGCGGGTGTCCGTACTCGTATGCAGACAGGATGGATCATGTCTGCGTCCGAGCACGGACTCCCGCACCCACACGATGTGCAGTTCGGGTGAATGTATGACGACGTACGGCTGCATCCTCCCATAGAGAAGAACAGGCTGCTGCGTACAATCACACGCAGCACCCGTCTCTCCTGGGAACGGCACCATACGGCCGTGCGCGCCGCACGGATCTGGTGGTGGCTGCATTCGTTTTTCCCTTTATTGTCATCTGGTGACCCTGGCACTAACACACGTCCTGTCATAGGGTGACAACGCTCGCTCACTGTATCTGTGGATGACCAGCGTTGTCACCCTAGGCTGCTCTTTCCCCTCTTATTGTATTGATTACATAAGGAGGAGGAGTTTTGCAGTTCAGTGCAGAAGATAGGCCGATAAGCTGATAATATTGTTCAGACGTTCAGTCCACTGGTGTTGAGCACACTTGATTTCTTTCAGGATCAGCAGATCTTTTTCTGCATTTGCAGAAAACTTACTTAACCCGAACAAAGAAAACGAATGCAGCCACCACACCTAAGGACTGCTGAGCTGCAGTGTGCAACATTAGATTTTACATTTAGATTTTTAACCCGGGGATTAGCTGTAGTTTCTGCTGAGGCAGCAAAATGTTGTCATCTCAAGCAGCTTAAAAGTGACACAAATCTGTATCCCGGCTCTACCTGCTCTGCCTCACTGTGCTCCACTGGTCCCGTGTACCGGTCTAGGCTATCCTCACCAAGAAGGGTTCTGCATGCCATGGCGTCCTAAGATCAATTTTTCGGGGGCTTCAGTTTTAGAAGATTTTATTTACGTTTTAACAGAGGGTGGAGCTGGGACGAGAGCAGTGAAGTCATGGGTCCAAACCTTCATAATGTTCAGGTTTGCCAAGATTCCTACCAAAAAATAAAGCATCAGGTTGGGGTACGCTGGGCCATCTACTCATAGCTGAAAGCAAACCTGTTTTGAAGAACGATGACCTGCTTTACTAAGAAATAGCAGACGCACCTTCATATATGGTTGATATTGGGGGTTTCAGCCACAAACTGTGGATGTATGCAAATATCGACTTTTCTGCAAGTCAGCATTAAGCACATCCCCCTTTCACCAAATGCCACCGTACAACGCAGGCACCTCAGTGACCCATCAAGAAGTACTCAGGCTGGGAGTGTTGGAGGAGGGGGGGG
>NW_017307425.1:300340-300716 GCF_000935625.1 Nanorana parkeri | reverse complement strand
ACCAGATAGAGGTAGTGCCCATTTACAACAACCAAAGGGATGTGCAGGGACCCAATGGTACCTGCCATCTCCTGCTTCTGCTAGATACATTGTTTTATATGTGAAGAGAGGTTCACGTGAAGGAAAAAGAGAAACTTTACAGCAAAAAAAGCCTTTGTACAACGTTTCCACAGCTGATGTGTTTCACTAGTTGGGAGTTGGAGACTGAGGAATGTGGAGGAACAGGCCAATGCTGCACAACGCCCGGCCCCGCCAACCGTCCAACCTAAATTGACCCGATCCGCTTCAGGTGACACTTACAGACCTGGCATTGGTCAGAACCACCTGAGTCATTACAGTTGGAAGACATGTTCCTCTTTATTTTAAGAGAAGAGGG
>NW_017307425.1:298920-299849 GCF_000935625.1 Nanorana parkeri | reverse complement strand
CCCCCCCCGTTCAGATTTTGCACCAAGGACCAAATTAACACCAGTCAGGTCCTTCTTTGCACCATCTCACCTGTTATAAAAAATGGCAGCTGAAATTTGATTGGTTAGTAAGGAAAAACCAAAAAGGTTCTTTTCTGCTTCTTGTTTCTATGAACATTTGTTATGTAGATTCTTAGAGTGTGTATAAATGTTAAGAATCTACATCTATAGAAGAGGGAAGGGTTAAGACCCCTGCCACGTTTTAAGTAAACAACAGTTGACCTTTGACATCTATGGATAGAGTAGGGAAGGATTAAAACCCCTGTCAAGTCCCTCTCAGCTGTCACTAGCACAGTTGTTCCTTTGGAAGATTTCCCCTTACTTCCTGTTTCTGTGACAACTCAAACCGTTTGGGTTTCACGTCACTTTCTCTAGACAACAGTCACCAGGAACATTGGCGGAGTGAATCTCCCCAGCGGGCACACAGACAGCAATAAAACTGAGGTTTTAAGCCCCTGGTGTCCTACCTGGGGCGCTTGGACCCCCAGCAATCAGCAGTGGCAATGTTGATTTTGTAAATGGGCTGAAATCTCTAGCATGTCCCCTGTCTCTGACACTTTGCAGCATGTCCCCAGTCTCCAACCACCCCTGTAGCATATCCTTACAGGGTCATTCACAAAAGGGTGAAGAGTTTGGAGAAGGCCGGAGAAGTGAACAATCTAGGACAACATTGCTGAATTGGAGAATATTTCCAAAGCAGCTATTTTGGCCTAGATTGTTCCCTTCTCCGGCCTTCTCCAAACTCTTCACCCTTCTGTGAATAACCCTGTTAGTCTCTGACCATCTTCTGTAGCAATATGTATACCTTGGTAGTGTTAGGGGGCCACAGCTGAGGGCCCTTATACCTCATGAGTTGAGAAGCATTGTTGTCACCTGTCCAGATTTTATCC
>NW_017307425.1:295317-295662 GCF_000935625.1 Nanorana parkeri | reverse complement strand
TTTGTACATGAAAAATAACAGATAGAATTCCAAAACTCCGGCCATACAGAGAACAGGGAAAATGCCTTGCCTAAGGAGCTTGCCATCTATCATGACGGATGTGATGTAAGGTATCCGGGTTACTGGAAAGTGACCCGGAATGGAGATTAGCTGCGTATTAGTAATACTCAGGTAACGTCACGTGTGTGATAAAGTTTGAGGGCCACCAGACACCAGGCCGTGTGAAATCAAGAAAGAGTTCTGCAATGAGCAATAAAGGTGAACACCCCATGCTGTAACCTATAAACAAAGTGTACAGTGATAGAACCTATAGCACACAGACTTTACCTTTCATCAGCTTAGAGG
>NW_017307425.1:287928-295286 GCF_000935625.1 Nanorana parkeri | reverse complement strand
AATATAAAGTATGATGGATTATGGGGGGTTACAGTCTCAGGCCAAAAAAAAAAAAGCCCCTGACACCAGCAAGTCCTGTCTATTGCTGCCAGTGGAAATGCTTGGTTGCCTTCCTCCTAGATAGGACTGACGGGTGCCTGAATCCTGAATGTATTTTTCCATTTCCTGTTTGGATTCTCTTCTCATAATTTGTGTCGTCATGAAGCTAACTTTCCTGGACAATGTTGAGATGGGGACACCAAAGCTATTTCATCAGATGGATTGCGTCTTGTCATTTCTATTTAACTATATAACCCAGGGGGATAGAATTAGAGAGATGTGGTAGCTGGTTGGTGGGATGTCTATTCAAGGGCAAGTCTCAACATATCCATTCACTCTAAAAAATTAGTAGTGGTGCGGGTATATGGTGCGGGGGTTATGGTGCGGGTATACAGGTGTGGGAGGGGGTATGGGAGGGTGAAGAGTCAATGACACAGAGGGGGGCTGCTTTGAGTCTAGGGTTGATGATGGCAGGAACTGACTGGGGTAAGAGAAGATAGAGGCCACTGAAGAGAGATGCTGAAGTCAATTAAGAAAGGAAGAAGTCTAGAGAGATGTGGTAGCTGGTTGGTGGGATGTCTATTCAAGGGCAAGTCTCAACATATCCATTCACTCTAAAAAATTAGTAGTGGTGCGGGTATATGGTGCGGGGGTGATGGTGCGGGTATACAGGTGTGGGAGGGGGTATAGGGGGTGAAGGGTCAATGACACAGAGGGGGCTGCTTTGAGTCTAGGTTTGATGATGGTATGAACTAATTGGGGTAAGAGAAGATAAAGTCCACTGAAGAGAGGTGCTGAAGTCACTTACGAAAGGAAGAAGTGGAGAGAGATGTGGTAGCTGATTGGTGAATGTCTATTCTAGGGCAAGTCGCAACATATCCATCCACTGTAATAAATCAGTAGGGTTTTAAATGCATCTATGGTGAGGTATACAGTCCAGCCTGACCATGTCTGTAGGTAGGGCTCCATAGGGTTCCTATCACCGGCTATCAATATTTCCATTGTTAATCTTATTGGCAAACCATTGACGGCATTTTCCCCAGTTTTGGAAGTCAAGCTTGTGATGGTTGCCATAAATCCAGGTCATGGCATAGCTAGTAGTAGTCACATTCAACTGGACATGTCTTCAACATCACAAAACAAGTCCAGTTTGATGGTACTAACTACTTCTACTTCTAGCTATTGAATGAAGGTGTTGAGCTCTTAGCTGGCCATGTACATGGCAATTATCAGTCAACTGCAACCATTTCTTCATCCACTGGGAATCGCAAATATGATGGAAAGTAAGCGCCAGGGACTGAGCAATCTACCACAGTGCCCTCCGAAGTGCGGTCACCAAAGGGAAACATCCATAATCTGCCCACGGCATCAAAGAGGACATAAAATGAAGACATAAAATGGTGGTTTTGAGTGACCAAAAGTTGGGTGGAAATTGTCCCTATCGAGCCGGCCAGGCAAATCCAATTGCTGTAGTTTTCTCAGTATCTGATTTTATAATAGTCTATATTAAAATTATTAATGTCTTGTTTCGCTATAGACTGGATTCTGGCGGTCCATCAAGCTCTAGGGTGGTGGATTGCCTAATTTCTGGTGATCTTATGTGCGATTGCCGGTGGATAGAAATTGGGTGAAGATTGCTACGAGTATGGTATGGTGGAGAGTGTGCTTTTTGGAGATGGACCCCCCAGCGCCCCATTGAAACCTTCTGCTCTATACCTCCTTATCCATCAAGATCTGACCACTGACAGTGAAAGAAGCAGCAAAATCAGGCACTGTGCTGACTTACCCTGCACAAATAGCTCTTACATATCCATCCACAGGAACAGTCTGTGGTCAGCGGTCACCCCCTTCATGCGACCTCCTCTGGCAATTGACTGATCCGCCCCACCTCCGAGGCTCGGGATTTATGAGGCTCAGCAGTAATAGGATTACCCTTCTCTATCTCAAACGGTAATCTGATAGCCCATCTGGGGACATCCATAGTGCATCACCGAGAACGCAGTCCAGAAGATACCTCCGTTCCGTGGCTTTCTATGAGAAGGTTCACAACTCATTGATGAATTTTTAGAATGTGCTGGAATCCGATAATACAGAAAAGCTTTCCTCTGGGACATGAGGCTTTTATTGTCAGTATTTAAAGTATACAAAATGTATAAATAAAGTTTACAATAAATAAGATCTTCCTTAAGAAACTGCATCAGACACATAATATGCGGCTTGTGGACACCTGACCAGAACATCTATATGAGCTTGTTGGACATCCCATTCCAAAACCATGGCCATTGATATGGAGTTGGCCCTCCCCTCGTGGACATTATTATAGAGTTGCTCCCCTCTCCCCGTGTCCATTAATATGAAGTTGCCTCCCTTTGTGGCTACAACATCCTCCACTCCTCTGGGAAGACTTTCTACAAAATGTTGGAAGTTGTCTATGGGAATCTGGGCCCATTTGTGAGGTCAGGTACTGGTGTTGGATGAGAAGACCCGGCTCACAATTGGCTTTCTAGTTCATCCCAAAGTTGCTCAGTAGGGTTGAGGTCAGGGCTCTGTGCCGGACACTGAAGTTCCCCAACCAAACTGGTCACGCCATGTCTTTATGGAGCTGGCTTTGTACACGGGGGACAGTCATGGGTGGAACAGAAAAGGGTCTTCACCAAACTGTGACCACAAGGCTGGAAGAGCCCAATTGTCTACAATGTCTTTGTATGATGTAAAATTAACAGAACCTTCACTGGAGACCCCAGAACTATCATTTAGAGGGTGTCTGTGGGAATTTGTCCCATTTGTGAGGTCAGTACTGATGTCGGATAAGAAGACCGGACTCACAACTCATCCCTAAGGTGTTCTGTAGTTCACCTATGGCATGAATTGGAATGCCAATTGTGAATCAGGTCTTCTGGTCCTGGGGTTCCACCAGAGGTTTCTTAAGTAGAGAGCATGACTCTGCTGTCTACCAGTCTTCCTCTGCTCTCTTCTGGAAACCTGGAGGAACCCCAAAATGAGAACACCTGGCTCCATTTCATACAAAGGTGGTCAGAAGGGTTGAGGTCAGGGCTCTATGCAGGACACTCGAGTTCCTCCGCTGGTCACACCATGTCTTTATGGAGCTGGCTTTGTACACCTAAACCAATAATCCCTATGGAACATCTACTGTATATTACATAAGGTGTTCCATAGGGTTGAGATCAGGGCTCTGTTGTGGAGAAACTTGAGTGGCCTTCACAAACTGGTCACACCATGTCTTTATGGAGCTGGCTTTGTACACGGGGGACAGTTATGTTCAGTGGGGTTGAGGTCAGGTTCTGATGTTGGATGAGAAGACCTGGCTGGCAATCAGTGTTCCAGTTCATCCCAAAGGTGCTCAGTAGGGTTGAGGTCAGGGCTCTGTGCGGGACACTCGAGTTTCTCCACCAAGCTGGTCACACCATGTCTGTATGGAGCTGGCTTTGTACACAGGGGACAGTCATGGTGGAACAGAAAAGGGTCTTCACCAAACTGTGACCACAAGTTGGAAGAACCCAATTGTCTACAATGTCTTTGTATGATGGAGGATGAACAGAACCTTCACTGGAGACCCCTGAACTCCATCATTTGGAGGGCGGTCCGCATACTATTTGCCATGGTCAGGTGTTCACAAACCTTCGGCCATATACAGTATAACATTTTAAAACATATTCAAACATTTAAAATGTTGAACTTCCCATCACTTTGTGATCTGTCCAGGACACATAGAGAGGGTGAATCTTCCCTGAAGGTACACATAAAACAATAAAACCCTAACAGAGGGTCCAACCCTTCCACGCTGCATCTAAAACAATATAAAGTTTCGGTTTCAGATACATTTTAACACTTAGCAAGTAACCCGACTGTAACATTTAACCCTCCCAGACGTCATCCAATACTAGAAGAAAAGTTTGGGCCTCAGCTTCACTGTAAAGTTGAACTCCAGGGAATTGATATGTGGGAGCCGTATGCAAAGGGAACCCAGGCTGAGCTTTGTGAATGCAAACGGGGGACGGAGACACAACGCAGCAGTATGTGTGTTGGTGGGGATGGAGGGGGCATGTGAAATGAAATGTCACAGCGCAGAGGTAAAGAGCTAATAATACCTCCACACATCAAAATCATGGTGCCTGCAATTCAGCTTTAACCCTTTTGCTGGCCCAGACAGAAGTACTACCCTCATCATGTATCCCGGAATCCACTGCCCCTCCCGTGGGCCCCGGGACGGCCAATTTCAGATAGGTAGAGTGGAGGGAGCTCAGCAAACATCCACTTGTTGATCTCCTCTCTGATGCATCAACCCGGAAGCGACGAACATTAAGGGGGTTATTCACTAAAGAGCTGAAGGATCCAGCGGTAGCTTCGACTGATCCTTCGGCTCGCTTCGGCCGCCTCTGGTTCAGTCGGACCGAAGGGCTATATTCACAATATTCGCAATAGCCCGTGCAGCAGCCGAGCCAAAGGCATATGCTTTGGATCTGCTGAGCCAAAGTGAAACCCGAAGCGCGGAGAAAGGTAGGCCGAAGCGCAAATGACAGCTGGGCGGAGTCAGCCGTGATCTCACAGCTCACTCCGCCCAATTGTAATGACAGATCAGCGACCTCAAATGACCCGGGGGCGGTGATCAGTCAATAAACAATAACAACTGGGCGGAGCCAGCCGTGACATCACTTTGTGAGTAACCTCCTTCCTCACTTCCGTTTTCTGTGCTCGATCCGCGTACATTGGGGCCCGTAGGTGACATCAGGGGGTCTAACGTTAGGGGGCGGGACTGCTGCGGTGATTCTACGGCTCCCGGCTGTTCATTCTGAACCGTATCTCCATTTTTATAAACATCTTTATGTTCTCATCGTCTATCTGCTTTTCCAGCGCGCTAAGCGCTCTCTCGCCGCCATCTTTATAGAGATCCAGCAGCTCCTCCGCGTAGGCGATCCAGACGCAGTTATGGCAGCCGCTCATGCAGCAGTGGGTGGGTGGAGGCGGGATCGGCGGCTCGGTTGAACCCTCAGAGTCTATAAGGGCCGGCTCTCTGTTCTGCCGGAGATCGCTGCTTGCCGTGCTGGCAGAGTCTGGGCTCCGTGAAGTCGCGTCCTCCCCACCGGACCGGCCGGTGGAAATGGCTTTCCTCCCGCATGAGATGGATGCTGAAGATGCGGAATGAGGGATCCGTCTAAGAAGGGAACTCAGAATCTGCAAGACATCGGAAACACAAATTCCTGAGACATATATCTATATATATACCGTATATATCTATAAAGGACAATTTAATTTCACTTATTTCCTATGCTCCACACCCCCAACTAGTGGCCATAATGTGGTATTACATTACGTTTGACCTGGCAAGAAAATATACTAAGAACGTTCGTTTTTGCCTCTATTAGCACATAACGAATGTTCAGAGAGATTCGCAGGGTGATAGACTTGGCGGGCAGCGTGTAATAGACTTGTAGAAGACACAGACATGGACCAGTGGAATGTGAAATATAATATCGCTTCTATTGCTTTTGCCAAATGATTGAGGCAACAACAGAGTCACTTTAAGATAAATAGATATGCAAAAAAGGAAAAACAACTCATAAAAGAGGACAGCTTCCCTTTCAGTCCCGATAGCATTACCATAGCAACAGCCTTTGCTGCGCAGGAGGGCACCCCGGTGACCCCTTTTCTTCTCTGACATTGCCAGTCGGAAATGACGTCAGGACCAGCTTCTCCCGAGGACTGCCAGTGTCAAATATGGCGGTGTTGCCAGCGAAGCCAATAGGGCGATTGCATAATGACGTGTGATGAAGGCGCCGGAAGAGCGGGTCGTGTCACACGTGTTGTGTGTACAGTGCGGAGCTGCAGCGTGATGGCGAAGAGGCCGACGAATAAACTGGCTGGACCGGCTGGCCGGGCCGTTGAGGGCCCTGGACGCCCCCGCGGGTTGGTGACTGGTGCAAGGCTGCGTGTGGGGGGCGATGGAGCACATGTGTGTTATATTTGGTGGTAGCAAGCTGTTTGTGATTAGCTATGTATGAGGCTTCGTCTAATACAGAGCTAGGCGACCATGGCATCCTAGCTGTTGTGGAACTACAAGTCCCATGATGCATTGGAAGACTGACAGGCATTTGTAGTTTACCACAGTTGCAGTGCTGAGGTTGCCTGTCACTGGTCTAATAAATTCAGTATTGTCGTCTTTCCCTGATTTGCAGACATTGTCACCTCTTTGGGCGGCAGGTGGATGGGTGGGTAGCGCTGGTCTTGCAGTACTGGGGTTTTGGGTGCCATCACTACAAGTAAGACAACCTGCATGGGAGGATTATGTACCTATCTGTCCAAGTTTTCTTTGGGTGGTCTTCGTTTTAATCCAAATCCAACATACTAGAAGGTTAATTGTCTGTTATTATGGTTATTATGTTGTTTCTTGCCGTAGTGACCCTTTAATTATTTTCTTTGCTTCTAGAAAGGTGAAGAAAAAGATGAATTCCAAACCCAAGGACTTGGACACCCAGGAAATCCCTTTTAAGCTTCGAGAGATTATGAAGAGCCGGATTCAAATGAACAAACCGAAAGGAAAGAAAAAGAGGAAGCCAGGTCTGCTGGATGTAATGGCCACTATGGCGGAAGGGGAGATTTTTTTTGTCACCTGTAGGAGATAATTCTCATCTTCCAGGTTTTTGGGGTCTCAGGACTGCAAGAGCAAAAATTCTTTAAAGCAGAATTCTGGACAGAAATGTACTTAAACCCTTTTAGTGGTGGCAGCTGTGCTCCCACTACAAAGGTTACATGCTTGCGTTAAAGGAGAACTATGGGGTTGGGGCTTTTCCCCATATTTCTCCTAAGGGTAACGGGAGGACACAAACTAGCGCCCTCCCGTCACCCAAAGCTCAGTATACCGCGAGCTACAGCTCCCTGTATACCGAGACCGCCGCAGCCGGAGCGGATCCCGACAATTATGTCTGGATCCACCCAGCTGTGTGAGTGACAGCTGGCTTTGCCTATCTAGAGGCAGAGCCAGCTGTACCCTCCCCTTTCCCCCGTCCGTTCCGCCAGTCAGCGCTTGATGATCGCACGGGAGGGGGGAAATCCCTGCAGGGAGCCGTGAGTGACAGTCACGGCTCTCTGCAGGGACAGGATTGAGAAGCGAGCGATGCTGTGTGTTCGCTCACCTCCCGATCTATTGAGCCGAGCTGCGACCGTTGCATTGTCACAGGTCGGCTAGAACTATGACGCTGAGTGATTATCTCTCGCCTCATAGTTCTCCTTTAATCTAGGTGCTAAAATAACAAAGTTATTTTCATTTGATCTTAAGAGCCAGCCAGCTGTGACAGCACTCC
>NW_017307425.1:280787-287832 GCF_000935625.1 Nanorana parkeri | reverse complement strand
TTTGTCCTCTGCTGTGGTGATGGAATGTCCCTCAGTGTGCTCACATCCTATACACTGTGATGATTTAGGGCACCTTAGACCACTGGCGAGGACGGGTAGAGAAGCTCCAGGGACTGTTCTGAGCAAGGCAGCTCCTAGGATCGGGTGAGTATAACCTTCTTTTTATTTTAGCACCTAGACAAAAAACGACCACTTAACTCTTGCAGTGCCGGGGGGAGAGGGGGGAGGAGGAAGCAGCACTTCAAGGGGTAAGAACAGTTTTGCCCAGAGTTCTGCTTTAAACCTGCAGTGTAAAAACAAGCTGAGTGTCCGGATGTGTATGAAGCTTTGAGTATTGCTGTACTTTCTCCGGGCAGGAGGACAGAATATAGATCTATCATGAGTCCTGGGAATTAGACCCTCACCAGTCCCATCACCCAGGCTACCTCCAGCACCAAGTTTCTTTTCTCTCTCCCAACTTGTACTGCTCCTGCTGTACGTCAAGGCCACTCGGGAGGCAGGTGCTGTAGGTCTCGTTGACCCCAGTCCTTTGGCTACATCGCTGACCCTCTCTTCTCTTAGCCAGTCACAAAATGGAGCCTGTGTTGGAGCCAATTGCTTTCTGATTGGCCAAGAGGAGGGGGGGGGGTTTGACCGCAGCTCTGAGGTTGATGAGACCCCCGTAGCACCTTCTTGTACAGCAGGAGTGCCATACGTCGGGTGAAGGAAGAAACTTGTTTTGAACATGCTGTAGACGTCTGACCCGCGAAGGTTGGCCTAATCCCCGGTACTAACTTTATATCTGAAACTGTTCTCATGGCCAGAGCTGGGCTTTACTATTCAGGCTGGAAGTCACAGGTCTCGCTATACTTCCAATGCTGCGACTCCCATTAGCCCAAAGCATACTTTAATTTGTCTGCTCCTCCCCCTTGCCCATTCATAGAATGCAAGGCCTTCTGTGAATTATGAAGAAGAGAAGGGCAAATAAACCACAACGCGGCTTCCCTGTCACAGCTCAGGATGTATAGAGGCCTCTAACATCCGGCCTGGACAAAAGTATGAATGTTAAAGAAGGTACAGCAATACCTAAAGCGACACTTGGAGGAGCTTCACCCTACCTACAAAAGCATCCCGCCCCGACCCTGCAGCTGATTCGGCGGAGCCCTGTGGCATGTCTGCGCGAGCAAGAGATATGCGCAGACACACTGTAGAGCTCTGTCATGTCCTCAATACTTGTCATAGAGACCTGTTGCATGATGGTGCACTCACAGGCACGCCAGAAGTCTCTAGAAGGTATTTGTCACCTGACAGGGCTTTCGTCATGTGGTATAGCTGGGCATGCATGGTCATACCACGGGGCTTTGTCAAGTTTCAAGTACTTACCATAGAGGTTTTACAATGGTGCAGTTGGTGTTCGGGCCACATAAGGCTGGGTTCACACCAAGGCGTATTGAATATGCGCGTTTGTCACGCTTTTCTACCGCGATTCTCGGTAAAAGGCTGTTTTTGTAGCGCGTTCAGACGGGCTGAAATACGGAAAGGTGTGAACCATACCCATAGAAAACAATGGGATTTTCAAGTTTGTACGTTTTGTAGAGTGTTCATAGAGTGTTGAACGCGCGACAAAACGTAAAGGTGTGAACAGGGCCTAAGGCTTTCAGAAGACTACATATACAATCCAGCTTCTTCTGAGCTGACCGTGCGCCTTTCATTGCTTTCAGTGCCGAGACAAGGGCCGCGAAATGAGGAGTTGCAGACGGACATTCCGGTGCCCAAGTTCAAGAGGGAAAGAAACGAGTCGGTTGGCGGTTACTTCAACCGCATGAACCGGGAAACGCAGCATGTGATCTTCCTCACCAAGAACCAGGTGGACCGCTGTCCTGAGATGGAGCTGGACGACAAGGGGAAGCTTCCGGAGAAGGAAGAGGAGGAGGAGGAGGAGCTGAAGGTCACCAAGAAGCAGAAGTCTGAAAAGAGGAAGGAGTATGTCACCCTAATATTTGGCCAGAACCTGTCTTTGTTTTCATTGTTAAAGGTTCAGTCCACTAACAGAAGTTCCAGTTTTAGCTGTTAGCTGGAAGCTAGTGAAGTTCCCCCTCCCTCTTCATATGTATGGGGAAGTTGAAGCAAACCAGTGACTATGCTGGGCAGAGAAGCAAGTAGGAGCGCTCTGGGTTGGTTATGAGTCCCTCCAGTCTCAGATTGCTTACTGCATTCTGACCATGCGTCATCCTACACCCTAAATATAGGTAACATGGTCAGAACCGTAACTTGGCCTTCAATGCTACAGACAGACTTTGTCATATGTCAGTCATTTTACCCGGAGTTCTTCTTTAAGCAGCTGATGTATACTTTGTTATATCTGGTGATATTCTGGTATATGCACATGGACGCTATATGCAGAGTCCGGAGAGGATTCAAGGTCTGTCGCAGTGCGTTCTTATTGATTCCTGGTGCCGAAGACAAAAGATTCCGAGTGCTAATCGGCTCATTCTAAGGGTCTAATGCAGGGGCGGGCCACTCCGACCCTCCAGCTGTGCTTTAACTACAAATCCCAACATCCCTCTTAACTCTGGGAGCCATGCTTGCAATGCTTCGTGGGACTTGTAGTTCCACAGCGGCGGAAGTTGCCTACCCCATTTCTAATGCATGGAAGTGCTAACCAGTCATAAAACCTGCTGTCTGCATTCCAGGTATGATCGGAAGTGTTTGGATAAATTCGTTAAGAAGAGAGAAGATAAAAAAGTGGCTCGTCTGGAAGAAGAATTTTTCAAAGGTAAAGTTTATATATAATATATCGTTCCCATTACTGAAAAAATGGTAAAGAAAAAGTGAACTTTTTGATCAGGTAAAGCAGGGGTAGCAAACCTCCGGCCCTCCAGCTGTGGTGGAACTACAAATCCTATGAGGCGTTGCAAGATTCTCACAGCCACGGACATGACTCCAGAAGAGAGATGCATCATGGGATTTGTAGTTTCACCACAGCTGGCGGGCTGGAGGTTTGCTATCCCTGAGGTAAAGACTCCCCAAACCTGTCCCAGCACGCATCAGCTGGACACCACAAAAACAAAATTCCAATCACAAACCAGGTTTGTGTTGCTTATACATATGAAGCAACTGCAAGGATCCTCTGAAGTGCCTCTAGCCTAGCAGAGCTCCTATACTGGGGCATATAAAGGTATAAATACATTCCGAGAAGGTTTGTCATGGTGGTAGACCCCTCTCCTTCCCACCAAAGGAGACAAACCAGAAGGCCAGACCGGCAATGGCAGCTGAAGACCCTGCCTCCACCTCCCCCCCACTGTGTCTCGGCATCAAGCAAAATAAAAATGGCCGCTGCGCAGATCACTCGGAACCCCTTGTTTTGTGTTCTGGGTACTGCCCAAGTCCAGCTCACTGAGGCTTTGTATAACTTGATCTGAATGTTTGATTTGTTTTTTATTTTGCTAAGCTTAATCTGACAGCCACTGCTAACATGTTCCTTGCTGTGTGTTCGGAGAAGCCTTTTAATAGGGCTGACTGCTAACAGGCTCCAGCCTGCATGCTCATTCCATTTCAATGACTTAGAAAGTACAAAAGCCTTTGGTTTAGGATGACGGCCATAGAAGTGGTGTTTTCTGAAGGAGGTAGCTGCCTTCATTTATCCTCATGACTGGTGAGGATAATGAATGACTCAATTTGATTATTGCACAGATACAGTGATGTTCGGTGAAGTAGCGATGGAGCCCCCGTCTCTCACAGTAAAGCCAAGAAAAGGTGCAGCGCAAACAAAGGTAAATAGTACAGAACATATTCCGTGTGTGTGTGTACACACCGATCAGCCATAACATTGTGACCACATAGACCACCTGGAAGTGGGGGGATATTACAATGGCACCTGGAAGTGGGGGGGAGGATTTATTGGGCAGGAAGTGAACATTTTGTCCCTGAAGTTGATGTGTTGGAAGCAGAAATAATGGACAAGTGTGAGGATTTGAGGGACCAAATTGTGATTCTAGACGACGAGTCAGAGCAACTCCAAAACTGCAGCTCTTGTGGGATGTTCCCGCTCTGCAGTGGTCAGGACCGACCAAAAGTGGTCCAAGGAAGGAAAACTGGTGACTGGGTCATGGTCAGGCAAGGCTCATTGATGGACGTGGGGGGAAAGTTCGGCCCGTGTAGTCCGATCCAATAGAAGAGATGCTGGAGCTCAAATTGCTCATAAAGTGAATGTTGGTTCTGATAGAAAGGAGTCTGAACACACAGAGCATCGCAGGTTGTTGTGTATGGGGCTGCGTAGTCACAGACCGGTCAGGGTGTCCATGCTGACCCGTGTCCACCACCAAAAGTGCCTACATAGGGCACATGAGCATCAGAACTGGACCACGGAGCAATGGAAGAAGGTGGCCTGGTCTGATGTATCATGTGGATGGCCGGGTGTGTGTGTCACTTACCTGGGGAATAGATGACACCAGGATGCACTACGGGAAGAAGACAAGCCGGGGGAGATCAGTGTGGTGCTTTGGGCAATGTTCTGCTGGGAAACCCTCGGGTCCTGCCATTCATGTGGATGTCACTTTGACACGAACCACCGAGCTAAACATTGTCACTGACCAAGTCCCCCCTTCATGGAGACGGTATTCCCTGATGGCAGTGGCCTCTTTCAGCAGGATAATGTGGTGGTGGTGTCGTCATGATGGGGTCATGTGACCGACATGAACTTTACATCTTTCCAGGTCACTGGTGATGTCACAATCACTTCTTTTGCTGAATCTCGTTGTCTTGTAGGAGAAATTCCTTCCTTAGCGACGTACACTGTACGTAGTCAGTCACGAAGGGGTTAAAGCGCCGGCATTCATGTGATATTTAAATCTAAGAAACATGTTTTTGTTTTTTTTGTAGCCGGGAGAAAAACAGCTTTTCCTGAAAAAATTCTTCGACCAAGGAAGCAAGCCAGCGAGTGCCCCTCCTGTGTCCATGGCCAGGAAGAGAATCATAGAGGAGGAACGGGAACGCGTCATCAAAGCCTACCGGGAGCTGAACAAGAAAAAACATCAGCAAGCTGCAGATTCCAAGCCCCCCAGGACTCGGCACACATGAGGGACCATCACTGGGGTTATGTGGACAGTTTTCCATCAAGCTGCACAATTTGCTGCAAACGACTGGATAGTTTCCTTGGCTTCTGATTGGCTGTGATGAGTGGGACGATGCCGGTGCACATCAGAGATCGATTTAGCACACTGCCGTCTGATTGGAGACCTCCAGCAGCTGATGGTGGGATACCCCATGATTAATGGCTGCCTCTGAGAAAAGTGCCTATTTAATGATGTGCTATGTACATGTGTGAGAGGCCCGGTGTCCTAGAGGAAACGATCAGTCACAGAGCTCACCCCCTGGTGCAAATGGTGGTGTAGCAGACCAGTCAGCTGACATACTGCAGCTGGTGGCATCTACCCTGTGAATTGTGTGTCTAGTGTGTATGCTATTTTGGTTGCGTCCTGTGTCTCAACACGGGAAGTAATAATTAGCTGGAGTTGCCCACCCCTGTATTGTGTTCTATTTTGCCAACTATCCCTAATTTATAGTCTCGGGTTTTAAAGATTTGTCCCTGAATTTGAAATTTTAGCCTCTTGTACAATACAGCCCCTTCCTCGTGCCTGTTAAACACATTTTTGGTAATCTTGTCCCCATGTCTTGGTCATTCATGTTGCTGTTCATTGAAAAGCAGTGTATATAGGACACCAGTACTGAGGATGGTGTAGGCTGCCATTGCAGATCATTTCCTGAAAATCCTTGTTGTCCCGCAAGCAGCCTGTCAGCTGTAGCTCGCGGTATAGTGAGCTTAGGGTAATGGGAGGACGCTAGTTTGTGTCCTCCCGTTACCCTAAGGAGAACTATGGGGAAAAGCCCTGACCCCATAGTTCTCCTTTTAAAAAGTATTCTGCCGGTTTGCAAATTCCCTTTTGGTAGAAGGTGTTATAAGGCGTGCTGTCCACCAGGGGGCGCCCCCTCCGTGTCACATACAATGTTTACTTTTAGGAAGCTGTAACAAAGTTTTTGCATTTCCTGTCGCCGCTGACCGCTAGTTAATATAAAAATTGTGACTTGGAAAATGAAATAATAAAATATTTTCATATTTGTAAATGTCCTACAATGGAGAGGGGAGAAGAGGGGGACGAACAGGGGAGAAGAGGGGGACGAAGAGGGGAGAAGAGGGGGACGAAGAGGGAACGAACTCTGCATTACCTGGAGTCAGATACACTTCAGAATGGTTTATTACAGGTCACATCAGCCTTTGCCCTGGAGGAGTTTACAATCTAAGGCACATACTAGGGCAGGAGTAGGCAGCCTCAGCTGTGGCGAAACTACAAATCCTATCATGCCTTGCAATGCCTCATGGGACTGGAGTGCCAATTGCTTTGACTACAAATCCCAATATGCTTCTGCCTCATGTGTGTAACTGTCAGTCTTGCAATGCCTCATGGGACTTGTAGTTCCTCTACAGCTGGGTGGGATAGTGTTGCCCACCCCTGCTTTTAAAGGAAACCAACAGCCGCAGAACAATGCAAACTCCATGCAGGTAGCATCCTGCTTGGGAATTGAACCAAGGGCCCCCGGTGCATGTTCAGCAGCTGCGCCATTACTTATCACGTGACGCTGGCGATAGAACTACTGTTCCCAGCATGCATAGCGCCAGGAGTGCTTCACCTTATCTTGGGAAGCAGCAACCCTTTCTAAACGAGCCACCCCACCCCACAGGGTGACACCACTGGTCCTGCTAGTGGATGGGTGTCACCCAGGGACAGGAAGTGGGGGTAGGCCTTCGGAAAGCAGGTGACAGACTGCGAGGAGATCAGGAAAGGAAACAATGTTACTGAATACAAATGAAACGTTTACATGTCGGGGATCATTATGAGACCACCAATGATGAGGAGCCAAACAAATTCCCGCTGCAGAGCCAACGAGCGTGACGTGATCTGGAAGTGTGAGGTCCATGGAGGGGAATGCTAAGCACTTGAATGAATTTGGTGGAGCGTGCAGTGTGGAGATCGGGGGGGGGGGGGGGGGGGGTTTTACACTCGAAAAA
>NW_017307425.1:279812-280648 GCF_000935625.1 Nanorana parkeri | reverse complement strand
CTTGGGGGGGGGGGGGTTGTGGGGCCTTACACTGAAAGAATTTGATTAAAGGCGAAGTTCACCTTTCAGACCTTGTCATGTTCCAGCCATTGGGTGCATGATGAAATGTCACAACCCCCCCTCCTCCCCCCCACTTATCTGAATGGTAGGGGGGGCTTCTCCCTGCTATCTTTGGTTTACATTTCAATTTGGCTCCTCCCACTCCACCGCATCATCCCTCCCCTTCGGCAGAGGGACTCCTAGATCTCAATGACGTCGCCGCACTTGTAGTACATTAATGACTTCCTCCAATCCCATAATCAAAGGTCTGGACCCGCCGTATGGACTCAGGGCTGGGGGAGGGGAGGAATAGTCTGCAGGAGCCTGGGGCATTGTACCCGGGACCCCACTGATAATGGCTGCAATGCTCTGCAGGTTCCAACGCAAAAAAATGAATAAATGCAGAAAGGAGAAGCAGCAGATTGAAGAGCTCATCTCTCTCTCTCACTTTGCTCTCTCCTCCCATCCGCATGCTTCTTGTCAGCACATAAACTAACTGGCTCCATGTGCTTCTTCTCCCGCCCACCCAAAGGGACCAATCGGATTACAGAGTGATGAGCTGATCGCTCTGTCACCTCACTCTCTCCTCCCATCAGCATGCTCCTTGTTGGCACATGAACTGATTGGCTCCTTTGTGCTGCTTCTCTCAACCACCCAAAGTAACCAATCAAATTGCAGCTTTTGCCAGTGCTGGCAACAGTTGATTGTTGGGGTGTCCACAGTGCATGCACTTCAATAGGGGAGCAAAGGGGTTAATTCCCCCCCCCCCCCCACTAAACCTCTGGGGGGGGTGTGGA
>NW_017307425.1:277274-279425 GCF_000935625.1 Nanorana parkeri | reverse complement strand
CGGGGTTTATCCCCCCCCCCCCCCAGATAAGCCTCTGAGGAGGATTTGGATTATCAGCCGAGGGTGGTGGGCCGAGCGAGCCGAGATCAAACTGTTTGTTTTCCATCACAGGCGATGACAAGGGTGCAGGTGTGAGAGAGCGGGCGCGTCCCGGAGGGGATGCGCCGACACCAAGGTGGATTGTTCTTTCAAAGATGGCGCTGGGCTTGAAGGAACATTCCACTTTGTATTCATACGATTGCTCATCTATCCGTATTGTAACGGCGATCAAACATTACACCTCCGCAGCAGCATCGAAAATCCCCCCAAAATTCCCATTTCTCCTCCTTGCAGCTCCTTGTAGACCATATATGCCGGGAGACACCGCCCCCTGCTCGTGTGATGTGCTCCCTGCACAGAGCCTGAGGTCCAATCACCGGCAGTATAATACATGGACGCTCCTGTAATAAAGACCGGTCACTGCTGCTCTCTCTCCTTGTGCAGGGTGACTGGTCTTGTCTCCGCCCCCTCCTGTAATAAAGACCGCTCACTGCTGCTCTCCCTCCTTGTGTAGGGTGACTGGTCTTGTCTCCGCCCCCTCCTGTAATAAAGACCGCTCACTGCTGCTCTCCCTCCTTGTGTAGGGTGACTGGTCTTGTCTCCGCCCCCTCCTGTAATAAAGACCGCTCACTGCTGCTCTCCCTCCTTGTGTAGGGTGACTGGTCTTGTCTCCGCCCCCTCCTGTAATAAAGACCGCTCACTGCTGCTCTCCCTCCTTGTGTAGGGTGACTGGTCTTGTCTCCGCCCCCTCCTGTAATAAAGACCGCTCACTGCTGCTCTCCCTCCTTGTGTAGGGTGACTGGTCTTGTCTCCGCCCCCTCCTGTAATAAAGACCGCTCACTGCTGCTCTCCCTCCTTGTGTAGGGTGACTGGTCTTGTCTCCGCCCCCTCCTGTAATAAAGACCGCTCACTGCTGCTCTCCCTCCTTGTGTAGGGTGACTGGTCTTGTCTCCGCCCCCTCCTGTAATAAAGACCGCTCACTGCTGCTCTCCCTCCTTGTGTAGGGTGACTGGTCTTGTCTCCGCCCCCTCCTGTAATAAAGACCGCTCACTGCTGCTCTCCCTCCTTGTGTAGGGTGACTGGTCTTGTCTCCGCCCCCTCCTGTAATAAAGACCGCTCACTGCTGCTCTCCCTCCTTGTGTAGGGTGACTGGTCTTGTCTCCGCCCCCTCCTGTAATAAAGACCGCTCACTGCTGCTCTCCCTCCTTGTGTAGGGTGACTGGTCTTGTCTCCGCCCCCTCCTGTAATAAAGACCGCTCACTGCTGCTCTCCCTCCTTGTGTAGGGTGACTGGTCTTGTCTCCGCCCCCTCCTGTAATAAAGACCGCTCACTGCTGCTCTCCCTCCTTGTGTAGGGTGACTGGTCTTGTCTCCGCCCCCTCCTGTAATAAAGACCGCTCACTGCTGCTCTCCCTCCTTGTGTAGGGTGACTGGTCTTGTCTCCGCCCCCTCCTGTAATAAAGACCGCTCACTGCTGCTCTCCCTCCTTGTGTAGGGTGACTGGTCTTGTCTCCGCCCCCTCCTGTAATAAAGACCGCTCACTGCTGCTCTCCCTCCTTGTGTAGGGTGACTGGTCTTGTCTCCGCCCCCTCCTGTAATAAAGAACACAACGCTGATTTTTTTCAAAAAACTGCAACAAATAAAATAAACATAATTTGGGGTCTCGGAGATTTGAGGGGGGGGATCTGTACACAAAGAACCTGAAGTCAGAGCCAATCCCGGGACACCTTGGCTGGCGTCATGTGACCACGAATTGGAATCGGAAGGTATGTGGGGAATCTGGCAGCCGTCATATCTCACTCACTTCTGCGCCTTTATGATCTTTTTTGATGTCTTGTTTTTTTTCTCGCAGTGCCGTCACGGGGAAAAAAATTGTTTCACCTGGTGACTTAGAACAAAGGCGTTCTGTGTGATTGGGGGGGGGTCTGAGGAATGCGGCCGGCCCAGGCGCACATACCAGGGCGATGTGTATGAAGCTTAATCTCACTCAGTGTCACTTTGAATGTCAGGCCAATGGCTGTGTTCATCACAGAGTACACGGGCGGGATGTTCAGGAACATTGTATCTGTCAGTTTTTGTTTTTAAAAGGGACGTCAAAGTGAACCTGAGCTTC
>NW_017307425.1:243332-277226 GCF_000935625.1 Nanorana parkeri | reverse complement strand
CCCCCCCCCCTCCCTGCTGCCTACATTTGCCGTACAGACGAATGGCAAAGTTAATTTTGCCATGACGCAGCAACGCATGTGCTTTGTCATGTAATGTGCCAGGCAGAGGTCAAGGTAGGCAGCAGGTCAGAGAATAGTTGGTGTCTAGGCAGGGGTCGAGGCAGAGAACAGGTGAAAGAGTCATCGGTGCTTAGGCAGGGGTCAAGGCAGGCAGCAGTTAAGAGAGTAGTTGGTTTTTTGGTAGGGTTCGAGGCAGGAGGCAAATAAGAGAGTAGCCGGTGTCTAGGCAGACAGAAGGTAAGGGAGTAATCAGTATCTAGGCAGGGGTCAGGGCAGGTGGCATGTAAGAATGTAATCGTTGTCTAGTCAAGGGTCGAGGAATACGGCAAGAGAGTAGTTGGTATCAAGAAAGGTGGCAGGTAAGAGAGTAGTCGGTGCATAGGCTGAGGTCGAGGCAGGTAAGAGAGTAGTCGGTCTCTAGGCTGAGGTCGAGGCAGGCGGCAGGTAAGAGAGTAGTCGTGCATAGGCTGAGGTCGAGGCAGGTAAGAGAGTAGTCGGTGCATAGGCTGAGGTCGAGGCAGGTGGCAGGTAAGAGTGTAGTCAGTGTCTAGGCTGAGGTCAAGGCAGGTGGCAGGTAAAAGAGTACAGCGGGTCGAGGCAGGCATTAGTTAAGAGAATAGTGGGTATCTAGGCAGGACTTGCGTCAGGACTCGAGGCAGGGGGCAGGTGCATAGGCTGAGGTCAAGGCAGATAAAAGAGTACTGGGGGTCCATGCGGGGGTACAGGCACATGGCAGGTAAACAAGTACTGGGTGTCTAGGCATGGGTCGAGGCAGGCAGCAGGTAAGAGAATTGTAAGTACCTAGGCAGGAGTTGAGGCAGGGGGCAGATAAGAGAGTGTCTGGGCAGGGGTCAAAGCAGGCAACAAGCAAGAGGGTAACAGGAACAAGCAGAGTCAGCAGCGGGAGCAGCAGATTCCCAGGCACAGTCAGGCAACCTGGGTCAGTAACGAACAAGGCAGCACACTAACTTCACAAATTAGGTAGTCACAGCATCGGGCACCATAAGGGAATGGGGAGTTTTAATTCCCTCCTTGGCCTGCGTGCTTACCCAGCATCAGGGATGCACACCAATGCCCACTAATGCACGTGTGCCAACACACACTAAACGCACGCCACACGCTTATGTGTATAACTGGCCATAGCCAATCCATGAGTGACATGCCGGACAGACCGGGCCCCCGGATGAAGAGACGTGGACCCTAGAATCACTGCAATGGGGGTCATATGCTCCCCCATATCTGGACGTACCAGCAGCCGCGGGTTTTTTAAGGTTCACTTAAAAAAAGCACAGGTTCTCTTTAAGGGATATCTGTAGTGTGACCCTTTCCATCACAGAGCGCAGCGATGATCTCATTTTATTACCACGCAGCTCGCTAGAGTCACATGATCGAGTCCTCGCGCGTGCTTACTCTACAATACCTGGTGCTCAGTGAGAAGGATAACGCACGGTGCGGCATGAGTTGTATTATTCCGATTCCTTACACATACAGGACCGCCTGAACTGGTCGAACCAGACAGCCATGTGATATCAGCATCAGTTCACTGAGCTGCTAGAAATGGTTTTAATCACATTCATTATATTACCGATAAATAGGATTTAAAACAATTAAAGAGGACCTGTCACCTGCACAAAGCTGTCACAAAGGTGGCGTGTCAACCACCTTGTAATAGCAATATTGGGAAATAAAAACAAAAACAACATAACTGTTAAAAAACAACAACATTTAAAGGCCCCCGGGGGGCGTGGTTTGCGCATGGAGCCGAGCGGACGTGCCTAGCTTCAGCTCCTTCTTCCACCCCGAGCAATCTTAAAGGAGAACTATGGGGTCAGTGTTTTTCCCCATAGTTCTCCTTAGGGTAACGGGAGGACACAAACTAGTGTCCTCCTGTTACCCTAAGCTCAGTATACCGCGAGCTACAGCTCGTGGTATACTGAGACGCCGCACCTGGAGCGGATCCCGACGTAGATGACGGGATCCGTCCAGCTGCGTGAGTGACAGCTGGCTCTGCCTATCTAGAGGCAGAGCCAGCTGTACCCGCCCCCTCCCCCGTCCGTTCCGCCAGTCAGCACTGGCAGATCGGAGCGGGGAGAGGGGAATCCAGCCCCTCCCCCTGTCACGGCAGAGAGCCGTGACAGGATCGGGAGGTGAGGGAATCCGGTATGTGTTCTTTCACTTCCCGATCTACTGAGCCGACCTGTGACAGTCTCATTGTCACAGGTCGGCTAAGAACTATGAGGTGAGTGGAAAGCACCTCCCCTCATACTTCTCCTTTAACTAAATACCACTTTTTTACATTCTGATCTTATCCAGCAACAACCCTTATCCACCGCCACATACCATGGTCAGAACCCCGCGCCGTAAAGATTCCACTAAGCAATCCGGTAAGGGCACCCTAAAGCGCATGTGGACCCAGACGGCTTCCTCGCCAGATCACATGGCAGACCGTTCCTCCAGAGGCCGCGGCCTAGGTGAGGCCTTGCCACCCTCCGGAGTTCCGCCTGCGACCCAGGCTCCCTCGCTGGCCTTTTCCTCAGCATCCCAAGACTCGGACCAGGGCTCGGAGATGTCCGTAGCGACACTGGCCAAAACTCTGCCAAGTAAGTCAGATCTGGCCGCGATGTTTTCCCGCCTCGAACATTCGTTAAAGGCCGAAATATCTTCAGTGAAAGCGGAAGTGTCTCATGTTCTACACAGGCTAGAGGAGGCCGAGACCAGACTGGACGTCCATGCTCAGGCAATTCAAGAACTGCGAGCCTGCAGTACCACGGCTCAGATGAGCATGAGAGCGGCTTTATACAAGCTAGAGGACCAGGAAAACCGGAACCGCCGTAATAGCCTACGGGTCCGGGGCCTTCCTGAGGCCACTCGTGATGCAGATTTGGGAGACACGGTCCGCTGCATATTTAATGGCCTCCTGGGCCGCCCTCCCACCTCGCCGATGCCATTTGATCGTGCACACAGGGCACTACGCCCTCGTCTGGGAGCGGGTGAGCAACCCAGAGATATTATCGTGAGATTCCATTACTTCACGGACAAGGCTCAAGACCACTGCTGACGTGGACTTTGATGGGGCCACACTACGCATCTTTCCTGACCTGGCTGCGGAGACCCTCTCCAGGCGGCGCGCCCTGAAACCCCTGCTCACCCTGATGCGGGACCCCGACATCACCTACCGTTGGGGATTCCCGGCCTGTTTTTATTGGTTCCCATGAAGGTCGCTCCGCAGTTCTGAGATTCCCTGAAGATCTACCGGGATTCTGTGAGAAATTGGGAATCACACCTCCTGCTCTTCCCGGATGGGCAGATCCGACGGCCGGCTGGGCCCCACTACCTGTCTCACAATGGCGGCAGCCATCACCTAGGCCCCGCCGAGCATCCCGGCGGCAATCGATGGCCCGCTCTTCCCAAGTTGATGCCCCGTGAGCCACAACAGCTTGGCGACCTGTCGGTAGGCTATACAGCACCTGGGGCTCTGCGCTCATTATTGTTTCTCTATTTTTACACTTTTTTCTTATATGTTTTATTTGATTCGGGCCGCCACTGCATCTGCCTGGCAACGGTTATTCATCTCCATGTTTCCCGCGTTCTTCCCTTCATGGGACTGGAACTTCCTTCGTTACTGTGCTGAACATTTGCGAGCCTGATGGAATAGACACCCCGTGTATCTACATCGGCTTATCAACATGCCGATTGGATGTACAGCTCCTGGGGCTTTACGCTCATTATTGTTTTTTGGTTTTTACAGTTCTTTCTTCTCTTATATGTTTTATTTGATCCGGGCCGTTGTCAACATTTCACCTCACTGGCAACGGAGGTATAGCCCTTATGTCCCCCGATTTGTCTCTTTTGGGTGCCGGTCACTGGGCCTGGTTGCGGAGATAGGCGGCCCCTCACGTGGTCTACTTTTGATCATGTGATAGGGCCTCAGTGCCGTGTCCGGCACATTTACTGTGGGCAGTAAGCCAACATACTGCTATGTGTTTTATGTGTACCTTTCCTTCCCTTTACCCCCCCTTGTCTGTCTCCCCACTCTCCTCTCTGAGGAACTCCCCCAAGGTCTGGGCCTAGAAACCACTTTGGTAGATAACCTCCCGGGTCCATGATGGCGTCCCTACGTATGGTAACCTATAATGTCAGGGGTCTTAACGCTCCAGCTAAAAGACACCAAGTTCTTAGTGAATTGCACAGGCTGCAAGCGGACATAGTCTTTCTACAAGAGACGCATATCTCCCATGACTCCACGCTGCGGCTTCACTCCAGATATTACCCACACTGGTATCATTGTACGTCACCTACCAGAAGAGGATGTGGGGTCGCCATAGGATATGGAAGGGATCTCCCCTTCTCGATCATAGACAGAATGGTAGACCCGGAGGGTCGATATTTGTTTCTTCATGTTCAGCTATATGGTGTTACATACACTCTGGCGGACGTTTATTGTCCGAACTCCTCCCCAGCGCCTTACTTCAGAAAAATACTAGTCAAACTGCGTAGCTTCCGCGCGGGCCAGTCTCTGGGGATTTTAACTTTTGCATGGACCCCTCAGTAGATACCTCCACCGGCCTGGCACGTAACCCCAAATCCCATCTGAATACTGTGCGCAGTGCGTTACACCGCCTACAGCTGGCAGATGTGTGGAGAATAATCCACCCGAAGGAAAGGGACTACTCCCACTATTCTGCGGTGCACAACTCATATTCAAGGCCGGATATGCTCTTTTTGGAGCATTTCTTCCTTGAATCAGTCCAATCTGCCGAAATCCTACCTATGACCCTATCAGACCACGCGCCAATCTCTGTACAACTTGTTATGGCTAATGCCCCCTCTCGCACTTACAATTGGCGATTGAATGAATCTCTCCTTCATGATCCGCTTGTTGAAGCGACGATAGCTGCCAACATTAGTAATTATTTTCAGGAAAACGATAGGGACTCAATATCCCCAGCTACCCTCTGGGAGGCACACAAATCAGTGATAAGAGGCGCCCTGGTGGCCATAGGCTCTAAGAAAAAAAAGGAGCGGATAGCACAGTTGCAACTATTACTATCAGGAATCCATTCATTGGAAATATCTCATAAAGCTTCAAATGAATCAGCAACTAGTCTCCATGCACTTACTACTAAGAGGGTACAACTTAAGGAACTGCTGGAGTCGGACACTAAGCGAGCCTTTACTATGATGAATAAGAAATTCTATACTCAGGGTAACAAACCTGGAAGGCTTTTGGCGTATGCCCTACGCCAGAAGCGTTCCAACACCTTTATATCTAAAATCAAGACAACATCTGCATCTATGGCCCACCTCACAACAGACATAGCCGCAGCCTTTCGCAAATTTTACCAGGACTTATATAGGGTCCGCCCTCCTGACACGCCCTCATCGCTCATAGCTAAGCAGGAGAAAATCGTTAGATATTTACATAACGCGGGTTTACCTTCGTTGCCAGAAGACACACTAATGGCCCTTGAGTCCCCCATCACTGTAGCAGAATTTGAACAAGCCATCCGAACCACACCACTAGGTAAGAGCCCAGGCCCCGACGGTTTCCCCCTTCTCTATTTTAAATGCTTCCAGACTGCTCTAGCCCCATATTTTTGCAATTATGCCAATTCCATTGATACGTCCACCCAACTGCGGCCTGAATCGTTACTTGCCCACATCACCCTCCTAGCTAAACCCCGGTAAAGATCCATCGTGCTGCTCTAGCTATCGTCCTATTTCATTAATGAACGTGGACACCAAACTCTATGCTAAGATCCTAGCCACTAGAATCAGCCCGCTTATCCCTCATTGGGTACACCCGGATCAGGTGGGCTTTGTCCCGGGGAGAGAGGCAGGAGACAGTGCCCTTAAGTCAGTGTCTTTGATCCATTTAGCACACAAGCAGGGATCCCCGGTCTTACGCTTATCTACGGACGCTGAAAAGGCGTTCGATAGAGTTGACTGGGGATTCATGTTCTCCACACTGTCTGCCCTGGGACTGGGCCCCCGGATGCTGGCGTGGATATCGGCGCTGTACTCTTCCCCAACTGCCAGAGTAAAGGTGAATGGCGCCCTATCATCCCCTTTCACATTACACAACGGTACTGGTCAGGGTTGCCCCCTTTCGCCATTACTGTTTGTTCTCTCCCTCGAACCCTTCCTGGCTACAATCCGTAACCATCCAAACATCCAACGGCATATCCTCTCTCACCACTGAATACAAAATAGCAGCATATGCTGATGACATTTTATTTTACGTACGGGACCCCAGGATTTCACTCCCACACATATTGTCTGAATTGCACACATACGGGGAACTGTGCAATTTTAAAATTAATATGGGCAAATCCGAGATCTTGAACATAACGGTAAAGAGAGCCGACTGTAGCAGCTTAACCCCTCACTTTCCTTTCTTATGGCGACAGGACAGCATGCGTTCCCTAGGCATTTACCTCACCCGTAAACTCTCAGATCTGTACACCTTTAACTACATTCCCCTGCTTAATTCTGTGAAACTGGACCTGACCGCATACTCCCTACGCTCCATGTCCTGGGTGGGCCGGATGAACACCCTTAAAATGATGATATTACCCAAAGTACTATTCTATTTCCAAATGCTACCTATTAACCTACCCCTGACTTACCTGGACGCACTCCGTTCACTACTCCCGAAATACTTATGGCAACGAAGGAGACCCAGAACCGCATACTCTGTTTTAACCAGACGCAAAACTAAAGGGGGCCTCAACATGCCCGATTTTAAGGTGTATCATAAAGCGGCACAACTGGCCAGATTAATTGATTGGACGTACCATACCTCACAAAAAGGATGGGTACAATTAGAATGCGACCTGAGCGCCTCCAAGTTATCCTGTAGTATATGGACCCCCCCCCTCAGAGAGGAACTTGTCACCTATGACATCACCACTCACCATGGCCACGTTGGCAACTTGGGACCGCCTACACAAACTGCAGGGGTGGCCTTACAACTCAGTGTTACTGCCCCTGACAGGTTCAGAGTACTTCCCCCCGGGAAAGTCTGATACGCTCTTTTTAACTTGTACAGATTCGGATTGCTTACGTCTAGAAGATGTACTCCAAGGAACTATGCTCTGCCCCCTTTCATCCTTATGGGACAAATGGGGCACACACCCAATGGATTTCTGGAGACATAGACAATTGCAACATTTTGTCCAGTCCCTTAGCAAGCCTCTACGTACACGCAAAAATTTCCTGCCCTTTGAGTCTATCCTAGGGTCCACCACACCCACACGTCACGGTCTCTCTGTTACCTTTAAGATCCTGGCCAGTATCATAACAGACTCGCCTCCACCCTTCCTGGTTAAATGGGAACAAGAGCTACGGCATCCCCTACTGCCGTCTCAGCGTACTAAACTGTTGCAAATGTGCTCCTCGGTGTCTCCCGATAGTTACATGATGGAGGTTAATTATAAGCTCATGGCCAGATGGTATCAGGTTCCCGCCGCACTCCACGCTATGTGCAGCGAAAACTCCCCCATGTGCTGGCGCCAATGTGGCTCGACAGGCACGTTTGCCCACATATGGTGGGAATGCCCATTCATACAGCAGTACTAGAAAGAAATCACCAGTTACATAACCTCTATTAGCAGTATCATAACTCCATTAGACCCATGGTTATGTCTCTTCCACTTTAACCCCCTCTCGGCCCGCTCGTATAAAAAGACGGTGATCCCATTCATGCTTAACGCAGCCAAGGCCCTCATTCCAAAACACTGGCGATCCTCCCGAATACCCACCATAACGGAATGGCTGACTCGCGTAGATGATTTGAGATTGATGGAAGAACTGCAATACTTCCACAAAGATGATTATAGCTCCTTCTATACGACTTGGGCAGGGTGGTTACATTTTAAGACCACTGAGGAGTACATAGCCCTTATGTCCACAGAACCTGCTGTACCATCTGGCTGAGTGTTTTTTCCTCCTTAACACAAAACGCATTGTAACAATTTCAAATGCAGTATCTCCATTGCAATACCCCAATAGGGGAACGTATCTATATACATGTATGGTTGTCAGTTCGTTATTATGATATGCTAAAAACTTCTATGAATATCGCCCAGACCAGGAGAAACCCTGGTTCCCCATCCCCCCCTGTATGACCCACTTTCCCAACCCCCTTATCCCCATGCTTCTACTGTCATATTCAATATGTATGTATTAGCTATTGTCTTTATGTCAAGTGTTATCTGTCTTGTGTCTAAAAAAACCTCAATAAACATTTAATACACAAAAAAAAACATTTAAAGGACCCCACTACCCCTATGCATGCATGGGAGGGACCCTTGCAGTGGGTATTGGGGAGGGGGGGTATTTGATGCTGACAAGGTGAGAGATCTGCCCCTCGGCCTCCGCCCCGTGAAATCGATGATCTCATTGACGGCTCCGCTGACAGTCGGGTTTCTGTGTGCTTATAGTCATATCTCAGCTTGTGTTTGTTTATGTGACTGTACAAACTCATCAGGCCGTATGAGTCCCTGAAGTGTATTCCACAGAGGCGCCATCACTGCGTAATGACGGTTATTCCGCGCCGCTCCGGGACCAATTAATCCCCCAACTAGAAGAAGCTTATCAAACGCAGACGGCGTTGTTTAACCCGTCAGCTGCCGGAAGATCAGTCAAGCAAAACAAATGGCAAACGCACTCGCTTGTGCTTGACTGATTTGGGGCAGTGACGCATGGGGGGTCTCAGCTGCTGTTGTGATGTGCGCGGTCCCTTGTGCGTACCTGCTCCTTTAAGGGAGGTCGGGCTTCCTCCTGACGAACCTGCACCCAATCTGATCTTTTGCCCCCGTGTGCACCAAGATGGAGACTCTCATAGTTTAGAGTTAGGACCGCACTATATAGAGGTGCCTTGGCGCAGCCGTGCGGCTTTCACATGTTCTGCAGAAGACGTGTATCTAAAACCTTTGTTTATAACCTTAGCGGTGAGACAAGTTTTTTTTTTGCATGCTGGCTGGTGAGTGTGCTGGGAAAACTTTTTGCTATTACTGCCGGAAGATCAGTCACGGAACACAAAGGGAATTATAGATTGATATTTATCTCATTGATCCAATATATGGAGGTCTGAAGGACCTTTCATATCTGTCCTTGTCCAAAGGAGCTAGCAATCTAATATACCTTCATACAACAAGTCTTCCCTGACAAGCCATTTACATAGTTACATTAATAGGCATTTTGATATTTGCATAACTCCTCCCATGAGCCAGCCCTGACGTAGGCTGCTGTGATGTTTTAAGGAAGCTATGTACAGCTCCCACCAACCATCATCTGATATTTGCATAACTCCTCCCAAGAGCCAGCCCACTTGATCGCCTCAGTACTGAGGGCTCTTCAGAGGAATACTGAGACAGGGTGCTGTGATGTTTTCAGAATGCTATGTGCAGCACCCTGCCGGCCCCTCCCACCAGCCATCATCTAATATTTGCATAACTCCTCCCAAGAGCCAGCCCACTTGATCGCATCAGGACTGAGGGCTCTTCAGAGGAATACTGAGGCAGGGTGCTGTGATGTTTTCAGGATGATATGTACAGCACACTGTTGGTCCCTCCCACCAGCAGTGATCTGATATTTGCACAACTCCTCCCAAGAGCCAGCCCACTTGCTTGCATCAGGGCTAAGGGCTCTTCAGAGGAGTACTAAGGCAGGGTGCTGGAAAAAGTTTGGGAAGCTATGTATAGCACCCTGCTGGTTCCTCCCACCAGCAGTGATCTGATATTTGCATAACCCCTCCCAAGAGCCAGCCCACCTGCTTGCATCAGGACTGAGTGCTCTTCAGAGGAGTACTGAGGCAGGGTGCTGGAATGATTTCAGGAACCTATGTATAGCACTCTGCTGGTCCCTCCCACCAGCCACGAGCGGCCTGCCTGCAAAAGCACAGAGACCCACTGATGACAACGCTGAATCAAAAATAAGGTCATGAAAACGGAAAGGTTTTATTTATGAATTTCATTAACATGCGGAGGGGGGAGGAACCAGGGAAGGCAAAATATAAGCAGATTAAACTTTAGCTTTAAGAATATTGGGGGGAAAAACATGTTAAAGCTTCTATGGAATCTTATTGATTGGGGTTCGATCTGTTTTAACCTACTGAGTAGTTTTGGGGCAGTGAGGGAATATTTGGGGTACATTCACTTCCTGACCCGGAGACACAACAGGAAGTGAGAAGAAAGCTCTCCAAAGTGAGGAGAAAACTCCTCTTAGTTGTCACTTGAAGGAATGTCCCCATTGTATGACTTCCCCTCACCCATTGTCTAGTGACAACTGTAAAATTTTGGATTTCCTGTCACTCTCTGTCCCACAATGATCACCCGGATTAATAGACGCAGCGGCAATAAAACCTGACGGGTTCAAGGCCTTCCTCACTCCACCCAAAATTTTAGTTTCGGACACTTCAAATCTCTATCGAGGGAGCGGACTCCATATTGGGGGCTCTCATTGGTGATCTCCGGCATGCCCCGGCCATCTTTTCTTTAGGATAGGTTCTCTTTAAATAAAAACCTTGTGCATTGATTTGATGAAGGAGCGGAAGTAGCAGAACAATTGTCTCCTTTGTACGGCAGAGATTGTCACAGCCACAAGAGTTCCTTTATTCCTCCGGATTCTACAATGTGTTACGTTTCCATCCTCTGAAAAGATGAAGGTTCTGCAGATCAAAGAGGACCTGTTGCCCTTTCATCCAGCCACGCCATTTCTTTTCATAGAGCCCAGTGTCTGAGGGTGGTATAGTAAGAAATGAGCTCAGCTGCAGATGTGGGAGAGCAGATGGAAGAGCCACCCTGAACTATGGACACCTGACCATCACACCTATATGAGCTCGCTGGACATCTCAGTGCAAAACTTTGGCCATTGATATGTAGTTGCTACCTCCCCCCTTGGCCATTAATATGGAGTCCTCCCTCCCCCATGGCCATTAATTTGGTGTTGCCCCCCTTCTCCCCATGGCCATTAATATGGTGTTGCCCCCCCTTCCCCCATGGCCATTAATATGGAGTTGCCCCCCTTCCCTCCATGGCCATTAATATTGAGTTGTCCCCCTTTTGCAGCTATACTATCCTCCACTCTTCTGAGAAGGCTTTCTATTAGATGCTGGGGGGCTGTCTGTGGGAATTTGTCCCATTTATGAGGTCAGGTACTAGTGTTTGAGGAGAAGACCTGGCTCACAATTGGCATTCAGTAGGGTTGAGGTCAGGTACTGATGTTGGATGAGAAGACCTGGCTCACAATCGGTGTTCCAATTTATCCCAAAGGTCTTCAGTAGGGTTGCGGTCCGGGCTCTGTGCAGGACACTTGAGTTCCTCCACCAAGCTGGTTTCACCATGTTTTATGGAGCTGGCTTTGTACACAGGGGACAGTCATGGTGGAACAGAAAAGGGTCTTCACCAAACTGTGACCACAAAGGCTGGAAGAGCACAATTGTCTACAATGTCTTTGTATGATGGAGGATTAACAGAACCTTCACTGGAGACACCTGAACCCAATCATTGGGGGTCCATATACAGAACCTTCACTGGAGACACCTGAACACAATTATTGGGGGCCATATAAAGAACCTTCACTGGAGACACCTGAACTCAATCATTGGGGGTCCATATACAGAACCTTCACTGAAGACACCTGAACTCAATCATTGGGGGTCCATATACAGAACCTTCACTGGAGACACCTGAACCCAATCATATGGGGTCCATATACAGAACCTTCACTGGAGACACCTGAACACAATCATTGGGGGCCATATAAAGAACCTTCACTGGAGACACCTGAACTCAATCATTGGGGGTCCATATACAGAACCTTCACTGGAGACACCTGAACTTAATCATTGGGGGTCCATATAGAGAACCTTCATTGGAGACACCTTAACTCAATCATAGGGGGTCCATATAGAGAACCTTAATTGGAGACACCTTAACTCAATCATAGGGGGTCCATATAGAGAACTTTCATTGGAGACACCTTAACTCAATCATAGGGGGTCCATATAGAGAACCTTAATTGAAGACACCTGAACTCAATCATTGGGGGTCCATATACAGAACCTTCACTGGAGACACCTGAACTCAATCATAGGGGGTCCATATACAGAACCTTCACTTGCAATCATGAGGGTTCCATGTAGTGATCCTTCACTGGAGACACCTGAACTCAATCATTGGGGGTCCATATAGAGAATCTTCATTGGAGACACCTTATCTTAATCATAGGGGGTCCATATACAGAACCTTCACTGGAGACACCTGAACTCCATTATTGGGTGTCCATATAGAGACCCTTCACTGGAGACACCTGAACTCAATCATAGGGGGTCCATATACAGAACCTTCACTGGAGACACCTGAACTCAATCATTAGGGGTCCATATAGAAACCCTTCACTGGAGACACCTGAACTCAATCATTGGGGGTCCATATAGAGAATCTTCATTGGAGACACCTTATCTTAATCATAGGGGGTCCATATACAGAACCTTCACTGGAGACACCTGAACTCCATTATTGGGTGTCCATATAGAGACCCTTCACTGGAGACACCTGAACTCAATCATAGGGGGTCCATATACAGAACCTTCACTGGAGACACCCGAACTCCATTATTGTGTGTCCATATAGAGACCCTTCACTGGAGACACCTGAACTCAATCATAGGGGGTCCATATACAGAACCTTCACTGGAGACACCTGAGCTCAATCATTGGGGGCCATATAAAGAACCTTCACTGGAGACACCTGAACTCAATCATTGGGGGTCCATATAGAGACCCTTCACTGGAGACACCTGAACACAATCATTGGGGGGCATATAAAGAACCTTCACTGGAGACACCTGAACTCAATCATTGGGGGTTCATATACAGAACCTTCACTGGAGACACCTGAACTCAATCATTGGGGGTCCATATAGAGACCCTTCACTGGAGACACCTGAACACAATCATTGGGGGTTCATATACAGAACCTTCACTGGAGACACCTGAACACAATCATTGGGGGCCATATAAAGAACCTTCACTGGAGACACCTGAACACAATCATTGGGGGTCCATTTACAGAACCTTCACTGGAGACACCTGAACACAATCATTGGGGGTCCATTTACAGAACCTTCACTGGAGACACCTGAACTCAATCATAGGGGGTCCACATACAGAACCTTCACTGGAGACACCTGAACTCCATCAGTGTGGTGGAAGACTGCCGTAGCGAGGAATAAGGTATTACTGCTTATTCCTCTACCCCTGGACTTAATGAGTATTTAACCCTTGCAGTACGGCGGGGTCACACAGCCAGTGGTGTGGTGCTTTAAGAATTAAAATTAATTTATATTCAGATTTGTCCATTCGTGACTGTTTCTTTTTCATCAGAATTCCTCTGGTGTGGAATGTCCGCCTTCCTTCTGTTTAAGGACGTGCGGAAGGAGCAATACTTTTCTTGACGAACGGCTCAGATGAGGCAGCGCATTAGGCCGGTGTCTGTGTCCGATGATAACGAGGAATTGTATTCAGGCTGAGTAAGCTTTGTTCTGAAATACAATGCAAAAATCGATGACCTTTCCCTCTTTCCCAAAGACAAAGGGAGCGAAAATAAGGGGTGTTCAATTTCAAAGCACCGCCATTAAGAACCAATCCCTTCCATGAGATCCATCAATGCGCAGTGTGTGATGTCACCGATATAAAGTGTACGCAAACGTGATATAAATCATCCTGGAAGTGCGTTACTGGCAGGATCAGCGGAATGAAGGAAATTAATGCTGGAAGAAAGAAAGCAGCCTGGCCTCATCTGAGCAGCCCTAGGGTGTCATCATTACTGTAGCACCTTTTGGTGTAACATTCCATTTTACTGTTTTTTTAGACTTCTGCTTTTATTCTCCCGCCAAACACTGAAGTATCAGCTTTCCAAAAGTGACATTTTTCAAATCAATTTGGATCTGATTTCCTGATACTTATAAATGTGCTTTTCACTCACCTCATAGTTCTAGCCGACCTGTGACAATGAGACTGTCACAGGTCGGCTCAGTAGATCGGGAGGTGAGCGAACACATACCGGGTTCCCTCACCTCTCGATCCTGTCACGGCTCTCTGCCGTGACAGGGGGAGGGGCTGGATTTCCCTCTCCCCGCTCCGATCTGCCAGCGCTGACTGGCGGAACGGACGGGGGAGGGGGCGGGTACAGCTGGCTCTGCCTCTAGATAGGCAGAGCCAGCTGTCACTCACGCAGCTGGGCGGATCCCGTCGTCTAAGTCGGGATCCGCTCCGGCTGCGGTGTCTCAGTATACCGCGAGCTGTAGCTCCCTATATACTGAGCTTAGGGTGATGGGAGGATGCTAGTTTGTGTCCTCCCGTTACCCTAAGGAGAACTATGGGGAAAAGCCCTGACCCCATAGTTCTCCTTTACATCTAGGGATGGGCCGAGTGTTCGATTCGAACATCGGCAGTTCGAGGGCTCAATCAGGGCTCAGCAGTGGAGGGGCCTGAAGGAGAAAGTTCTCTATCAGATCCCCCCATGCTGATTGACAGCAGGCAGTGCAGCCAATAGCAAGCTGGCTATTGTATTTGACAATATCCAATAGCAGGCTGGGTATGGCTCACAGCCTGCAATGAAGAGGAGGCAGGGGGGCGGGGCAGAGGTGCGGCGGCCGGACGGGGGAACGGAGAAGCCGACGGACCAGGAGAAGATAGCAGCAGAGGTACGGGGGCAGCAGAGCAATGCAGCGGTCTGTGTCACCGCTGCCTCCGCCAACACCGGCGGGGAGAACAGCGGGGAACTGAAGGGACACAGGCCGCTGCAGCCACATGTAGCGGCAGCTGTATGGGGGGTCGAACATTCGACCCCCATACACTTGCATTGAGTTCAAGTTCGTACTCGAACATTTCGGCGGTTTGAATACGAACCGAACACGGGGGTGTTCGGCTCATCCCTAATTAAATCCTCTTCTCCATCACGAATCTTGTAATTTAGGTTTAGTGGCCGTTGATAATCTAGTGTAATTTAACTCCGTCCACCTTCCGGCTGTTCCGGCAAAACCTGCTTAAGTGTTTGCGATTCTAGGACTTGGCACGGAACCCGACGCTCTGCCCACCGGTGCCCTGGAGGACCCACTCCAGCCGAGAGAGCCTTTCATCCTGAAAACGTGCCACATTCTTTGGAATGGGCTGCCAGCCGCCGGAGTCTTCTGCCTCCTCCGATCACATTTCCCTTCTGTGATTGTGCCAAGTTCAGGGGCGGCTCAGCTCTTCCATGCACTCCACCAGAAAAGAAGAATCTTCAGTGTATATGTAGACTGCTCAGGATTCAAAGGGGGCCTGTCACTAACTGTACCAGTCTGCACAAATCAGTTCCTGACATGTCACCAATAAAACGTTTTAAAAATCTCTGTGTATGATTGAAAAGCCGTCCTTGAGCTTCATTGAGTTTGTCTAGGCTGAGATGATGTCACGAAGCTCCATTAATTACACAGGGAGAGCCGCGTTCTCCTGATATGTGGAGCACAGTGCCCGGCTGTCATGGAGCTCCTATAATTACACAGGGAGAGCTATGTTCTCCTGATATACGGAGCACAGCGCCTGGCTGTCATGGAGCTCTGACGATTACACAGGGAGAGCCGCATGCTCCTGATAGACAATCCATAAAAGAAGTCACCAGCACTCGAGGACACGTGCAAGAGGTATCCTCGTATTTTTTTACTGACTTGTCACATGCGTCATACAGCCGTCGTTTCGGGGGCCACGCAGGGTCCCTTCTTCTGGGCAACATAGTGACGGGATATACAGAGCACAGCGCCTGGCTGTTATGAAGCGCCATTGATTATATAGGGACAGCTGCATTCTCCTGATATACAGAGCACTGCAGAGCCGTAGGTAGCTCCTTTTGCGCCGAGGCAAGAACAGAAAATTGTGCCCCCCAACAGACATGTTATGTCACCCTATGCCACTCACGCACTGCGTCATGTGACATCTAAACAGACCTCTGACATTTCCCTTTTGAAATAGAAAAAGAGATGGAGGACACAGAGTCCTCTGCCCATGCAGCGGGGAATGCGAGGAGAAGTTGTGTTGGACCCCTGGCGCCCCTGTTGCCAATGGCACCCTGTGCTCGCCATGGCGAGGGGGCGCAGCCAGGGTGGCGCTGGCTACGCCCCCTCTCAGCTGCACCTGAGGCGAGTGCCTCACTCGCCACATGGTAGCTACAGCCCTGCAGCACAGCACCCGGCTGTCACACAGCTCTGATTATTACACAGGGAGAGCCACGTTTTTCTGATATACAGAGCATAGTGCCCGACTTTCATGGAACTCTGCTGACTGCACAGGGAGAGCCACGCTCTCCTGAAAACAAAGCACAGCACCTGGCTGTCACACAGCTCTAATTATTACACAGGGAGAGCCACGTTCTCCTGATATACGAAGTACAGTGCCCGGCTGCCATGGAACTCTAATGATTACACAGGAAGAGCCACGTTCTTCCTATGCAATTTGCAGGAACGAGCTATTAGTTTGAGTTCTCCTCTGTATTCATTTCTGTATGAAAGCTGCTATTGTACCTCATCCATGAATTTCTGTTATGTGCAAATACAAAAATATAAACAAAAAACATTTAAAATAGATTTTAGTCCTTTATTTTCCCCCGAGCAAACCTGAATAATGAACCTTTTCATTCCCCTCTTTTCTTAGTGATTCTTATTGCTTTCTTTATAAACTTTTTTAAAAGTGTGTTTCTTTGGTTTTGTTTCGGCGCATTAAAAAACAAGTACTTAGTAACAGATTTATGATTCTAGTCCTTTATAAAAAAAATACATTTTTATTCTAATAACACTAATTATTTATAATAACCCCCTTATTCCCTTCTCTAAGCTGTTTTTTTTACTGTTTGTATAGAAATTATTAAATAAAAATTGTATTTATTGTAATAAAATGTATAAACGGTACATTTGTGTTAGTTTTGTAATGCCGGAATAAAGAGCTGGAGATGTGCACTCAGGAATCCTAGTGATAGCAAATGACCTTGTCCCAGCAGTGGTTGGTTGTCCCCATTACTGGTGGGTTGCTCCCGCAATGGTGGGTTGTCTTGCCACTAGTAGGTTGTCTTGGCACTGGTGGGTTGACCTGGCACTGGTGAGTTGTCCTGGCACTGGTGGGTTGTCCTGGCACTGGTTGGTTGTCCCTGTAATGGCTGGTTGTTCCAGCTCTGGGAAGTTGTCCTACACTGGTGGGTTGCCCCAGCCATGGCGGGTTGTCCTGGCACTAGTAGGTTGTATATGCACTGGTGGGCTCACCTGGCACTGTTGGGTTACCCTGGCACTGTTGGGTTGTTCCGGCACTAGTGGGTTGCCCTGGCACTGGTGGATTGTCATAAAACTGGTGGGTTGTTCTAGCACTAGTGGGTTGTTCTAGCACTGGTGGGTTGCCCTGGCATTGGTGGGTTGTCCAGGACTGGTGGGTTGTTTTAGCACTGGTGAGCTGTTCTGGCACTGGTGGGTTGTCCAGGCACTGGTGGGTTGTCCCATCACTGGTGGGTTATCCTGGCATGAATGGGTTGTGCTGGCACTGGTAGGTTCCCCTGACACTGATGGGAAAACTGTTCTGTAGAACAATAGTCATAAAAATGTGCGTGATTATTTTAGCTGTGCATGTTATTTCCTGGGGGAAGGTGGTGGTGGTGGTGGTGGGGGGGGATTGTTCGGAGGCAAATCAATAGTCCAAATGCGAATATCGGTTCTTGGGTGGGAATGAATTTGCAAAGTTCCTTTGGATACAACAGTATCAATTTTCAGAAAATATCTGGGATTGTTACTCTTACACATTACTTAGCATGCATACACTTAACATTGACCGATGACAGGTCCACTTTACATAGAGAGGATTGTTGATTTTTATTTTTTTATTTTCTGTTTATTAAAAACGCATAAGAACAAAAATTACATACAAGAATCAAAAAAACCAATAATCATGTCTTCCAAGTTACACAACAACAAGACAACACAAATACATGTCATAATACATTCCAACCATCCCACAAACCACCCCAACAAAAATCACAAACCCCAACAAAACTAAAACAAATACAACCACCAACCTCTCTGGGGAGGACATGCAAATTTATGCAAACATAAAAAGTTTATTAGCATACATGTCATAATACATGTCATGGCATAATGTCAGAGAGGATTGTTGATTTGGGTAATGTGCCAGCTTATCTCTTGATGGTGGTGTAATAGAATTCCACAACCCGCAGAGTATTTGTAGGTCAGAAGTTAGAACACTGTTTACGCCTTTGTATTGTGGTAATGCGTGCCAATGCCTGTTGTATGCATTGCTGCATTGCACTGCCATCCAATTTGAATGAGCCCCCAACACTCTAATGCAGGGATAGCCAAACCCCGGCCCTGCAGCTGGGGGTGAAACTTCAAATCCTATGATGCACCTCTCTCCGGGAGTCATGTCTGTGGCTGTGAGAATCTTGCAATGCCTCATGGGATTTGTAATTCCTCCACAGCTGGAGGGCCGGAGTTTGGCTACCTCTGCTCTAATGGATTGCTCCTTGCATGTCCGATTTATGGCATGTTAGGGTGCACTGGCAGCCACCATTCATATCTATGGGCTGCCCTAATGCAATGCATGTTAACTTGCAGCAAAAATATACTCGGGCCTGAGCGTCTCTTCATGTTATATCTCCATCACTTAGTTCTGCATTTTTGTCACCACCTGCGTTGGCTTGTGACATCTTCCAGTGCGTAAATATTTGCTTTATGTCCAGTTCAGCGATAGCATTGTGTAGATTTCCCACATCGACCCAGGCGGTGGAGGAAGCATTAGGCGCTATCAGCAGGTGTGGTCGGCCACCAGTTCAAAGTTCTAGATCAGACGTGGAATGGTAATGGATCCTTAACAGTGGCTGCAACTGGGCCAAAGAATTCAGATATTGAGTCTGTAACGATGACAGTTGTGTAGGATTGTTGTGTAGGATTGATTTAAGGTGCCCATACACCTTACGATTATCGGACAAAACTTTTCGGCCGATGATCGAACCGTCGTACGATTTTCGTACGACGGCCCCATCCTGCCCCAATGATCGCAAGATGAATTTAGCCGTAATTAACGAAAAGCACCTGAACGAAATGCGGTAAATGATTTGCCGTATTTTCGTTAGCGCAAGCGCAGTGTAGATCGTACGACTTTTGACGGACGGAAACGCCAGCAACCTTACGAAAATCGTACGATCTAGCAAAGTTTTCAAACATGCTTGACCGCCAAAAGTCGTACGATTGTACAGTATTATCGGTCGGGCACTCTATTCACACGTTGCGATTGTCGTACGAAAAGTCGATCGCATACGATTATCGTACGATAATCGTAAGGTGTATGGGCACCTTAAGAAACATCAATATCTGCTCCCCTGTTAAGTTTTATTCACCTGAGAATCGATCGCCGATCAATTAGGATTGACTGTTTGCTGACATAAACAGGCAATCAGCTTCCAATAAATTCAAATCAATTTGTGTAAGAAATAGGCTCAAAAATCCTTCAAAGTGCCTCCAGTAAGATCAACGATTAATAAACCAACAGGGGGGGGGTTGGTTGGCTGTTCGTGTTGTTCATCGAGCCACCCAGTTCACTGACGTCACTGGTTGCCAGGAGCTGGGCGGGATGACAGCCAGAGTGCCCCGCTCAGCTCCTGGCAACGAGGGACCTCAGTGAGGTGGGTGGGTGGGACAGCTCCCAGAGCATCACAGGTCGTTGCTCCTCCTCCAGCTCACCTGATGCCCCCCTCGTAACCCAATGAGATGCCGCCTACGTCATCTTAGGGACGGCCCTGTTCCTAATATAATTTATTTTCAGGTGAAATGTATTGTAATGTAATACTGCGTTATGGCCACTGGATGGAGCTGAGGAGCATAGAAAAGAGGTATTTGATATGCTCTTCGCCTCCATCTAGTGGCCATTATGCCACATTACATTACAATGAATTAGACCTGAAAAGAAAATACATAAAAGATCGTTTGCTTTTCCCATTTTTTGTACAAATGTTCACAGATATTCACAGGGTGAATTTTTATAAATAGACCCCTATGTCTTCAACTCTATATAGCGGAAAGCTGCACTCATCCAGCAGACCGCAGCTAATCATTCAGTACAGCCGTGGCACATGCTCAGTTTGGTGTTTGATAACAGAATTATTGTGGACAGACTCGGTGGAATTACGTCACCTATTATAATGGGGGATCAGCTGCTTATCGGAGAGTTCTTGTCTTACTTAGATTCCTTTAGAGTCCTCAATTATTTATTTTTTTAATGACTGCATGCCAATCAGCCATTCCTCAGGTGGTGGAGTTCTGAGGAATATGGTAATAATTACCTAGTCCAGACCTTTGGAGTCTCTTTCTTAGAAGTCATGTAATGATTCTGGCCTTGGGTGAAACCTGCCGTGGCCGCCCATCCTATCACACCGGACTTGACGGTCTGGGTCTTAAAGGGCCACCACATTTTAATTGCAGGTATGAGTCTGGAAAACTGTTCATGGATGCGTATGCCTTGCTGGTCTCTATTGCTGGGATTTGTAGTCCTCTATAGCCGGTGCCATTCTGCCTTGATTGCTGTATAATTTTACACTTTCCATTTCACTATATTGCACACCACACTTTTTTTTTCTTTTTTACTTCCACCGCTCCAAGCTTGCTCCTTTCAATACAAACTAGTAGTCCATCACTGGAGCCATTTTTAAAAATGTATTTGATTGTTTATCCGATTAACCGATTAATCGAACTCAATAATCGGCTAACTAATCGATTTTGAAAATAATCGTTAGCTGCAGCTCTATCCTACACATATCAATGCGATCACCTGACCATATTCCGGTCAGATCCAGCAGTTATCGATCGCTGCATTCGATTTTTTTGGAGCCAAGTTTAAAAACAGTCGGACGGTTGGGGGAATTTTTGAAGAAATCATACTGATCGCTCAGTATACGGCGCAATCGGTCAATAGTGAAACAGTTGCTTTCAATCTGTTTGCTTGTTAGTCAATAAAGATTTGACTTTGAAAGTGATCACGTTGACGCAAACGAATGTGCCATTTGTCAAAACAAAAATTGGCACCCACGCCAATCAATTTACAACTGGAACTCTGAGTCGGCTTGCTCATAGACCCGTCCCTGCAGCCTCTCTTTTCCTCCGCTCCGGCGATGGTATGTCCCTCGGCATCCTCATGTGCGATACACTGTATAGAATGTGACCCTTAGACCCGCTGCAGCGAAGGGGGAACGAGGTGGAAGGGAGCGGTGTCGTGGTAGAATCCTGGACTTGTCACAAATCTGGACCCGCGCGTCACTTCCAGGGGCGTTGGCTGAACGTGCAAGCGCATAGGCACAGTAAACCTTACCTAAAGCAACTGATCGGGTCCAGCTTTTTCACAGGCTGTTTGCCTGTATTGCGCAAGTGGGTCAGGAAAATTCACAGGCGAGGCACCTGCGGCCACAAAACTTAACACATATTATTATTATGATTCATTATTTATATTTCTTTTGTGATCAGTTAATATGTGTTAGGTTATGTGGCCACAGGCCGCCTTGCCTGGGAATTTTCTGGACCCACTCGCTTCCCCGCACATGGCAATACGGGCAAATAGCCTGTGAAAATTCTGGAGCCGATCAGCTGTCCTGCGCTTGCCCGTTCAACCGGCGCTGCCTGTAACTGCTTAGCCCGTGTCACCGAAAGTGACGTGGTCCAGATTTCTAAGGAAGTCCAGCAATCTGATAGAACACCGGTCTTAGAGCAAGCCGGCTCCGAGGATCAGGCGAGTATAAGTTATTTTTGAACCTAGAAACCAACAAGTAGTTAACCCTTGCAGTTCAGGTGTAGCCCCGCTGCAGGGAGTAAGAAAATGTTTCCCCGGAGTTCTGCTTTAAAGGAAGGTGCACATTTCACAGAATGTCCACGTTTACCAGATAGCCAGCAAAACAAAAAAATACATTGTTTCAGCAATTTTCCTTAAAAACAGGTTTTTGTTGCATATACACTACAGTATATTGCCAGTGGACTAAGACTGGGATGTCATTAAAGGTCATGTGCGTGTAAAGGCGTCCCAATACTTTTGGGAATATAGTGTATGTGCAAATCTACATAGAATCCACACTGCCTCATCCCCCCGCTACCCCTTCTTCTATAACCTACCCCCGGTGCACATACTCATACTTGATACAAGCACTGCAACACCAAATGATCTCACACTCTGGACTTTCCTTTGTATTCTCATCATGAAGCTGTTTTATACATTGCACACGCGCTGTATCTTTATATTGTTATTTTCCATCAACAAAACTTTAATTGATAAAAAAAAGTCCCATCGAGTGAACACGACGAATCAATCTGCAGCTTTTCTTCCCGTTAATTGCCAATCAGTCAAAAACAAAGTCCCCAGAAATCCTCCTTGTGATCCTTCATTATAGAAGCCGAAGTCCCCGAGCAGCTGGAGAAATCTCACCTTTCTATCACAGGAAGGATCCAGCGCGTAATGAAGTGATGTGTCCCCGATCCTCCTCAACACTCTGATTGTAATATGGACAATAAACCTTTCCCCGTGAGTCAGCGGAACAGCTCAGAGAATGGAAGACGAATCACCTCCAAATAACAAACATATCAATCCCTCCACTTACACAGCGTCATGGGGCTTCACAGACAGGTCTCCTTACTTCCCACCATCCCTGTGCTGAGTTCCCGGGTCTGTACACCCGCTGTGCCCATTATGAGGGGCCCCCACCATCCCTGTGCTGAGTTCCCGGGTCTGTACACCCGCTGTGCCCATTATGAGGGGCCCCCACCATCCCTGTGCTGAGTTCCCGGGTCTGTACACCCGCTGTGCCCATTATGAGGAGCCCCCACCATCCCTGTGCTGAGTTCCCTGGTCTGTACACCCGCTGTGCCCATTATGAGGGGCCCCCACCATCCCTGTGCTGAGTTCCCTGGGTCTGTGCACCCGCTGTGCCCATTATGAGGGGCCCCCACCATCCCTGTGCTGAGCTCATAGATCTAAGTGACCACATTTGGGGTGGACTGACCCCTCCATGAATTGGCTATGAAGGATAGGTATGAGGGAATTAGGTGGATGTTTGGGACGCAGTGACAATAACGGCCATTATGTAACACAAGAATGGAAACTCTGATAGAATCTGTTTCTTCATTCTTCCGCAGGTGTGCAATGCCGGAATAGTCCCCCAGTCCTCCTGGGTCCTCCACACCTCTCACTGGTCCCCCGCCTGGCTGTAGGATCAGGAAAGCTAAGTATGTTGCTTCTTCTTTACAGGTGACAGG
Source organism: Nanorana parkeri (assembly GCF_000935625.1). Lineage (NCBI taxonomy): Eukaryota > Metazoa > Chordata > Amphibia > Anura > Dicroglossidae > Nanorana > Nanorana parkeri. The sequence goes on along the minus strand of NW_017307425.1, from coordinate 253,841 downwards.
GTCTCTTTAAAGCCTTCCCTTCAGTCTTCTATCTGACCTCCGCCCTTCCCTTCAGTCTTCTATCTGACCTCTGTCCTTCCCTTCAGTCTTCTATCTGACCTCCGTCCTCCCCTTTAGTCTTCTATCTGACCTCCGTCCTTCCCTTCAGTCTTCTATCTGACCTCCGTCCTCCCCTTCGGTCTTCTATCTGACCTCCGCCCTTCCCTTCAGTCTTCTATCTGACCTCTGTCCTCCCCTTCAGTCTTCCATCTGACCTCCGTCCTCCCCTTCACTCTTCTATCTGACCTCCGTCCTCCCCTTCAGTCTTCTATCTGACCTCCGTCCTCCCCTTCAGTCTTCTATCTGACCTCCGCCCTCCCCTTCAGTCTTCTATCTGACCTCCGTCTTCCCCTTCAGTCTTCTATCTGACCTCCGTCCTTCCCTTCAGTCTTCTATCTGACCTCCGTCTTCCCCTTCAGTCTTCTATCTGACCTCCGTCCTCCCCTTCAGTCTTCTATCTGACCTCCGTCTTCCCCTTCAGTCTTGTATCTGACCTCCGTCCTTCCCTTCAGTCTTCTATCTGACCTCCGTCCTCCCCTTCAGTCTTCTATCTGACCTCTGTCCTCCCCTTCAGTCTTCTATCTGACCTCTGTCCTCCCCTTCAGTCTTCCATCTGACCTCCGTCCTCCCCTTCAGTCTTCTATCTGACCTCCGTCCTCCCCTTCAGTCTTCTATCTGACCTCCGTCCTTCCCTTAAGTCGTCTATCTGACCTCCGGCCTTCCCTTCAGACTCCACGCATCATCTAGCGATTCCCTCTCCAACCAGACTGACCCTGGCCCCGCCCCTTTCATTCATTGGATCTCAGCTCTTTCACTCATGGCTCAGCATCACGTGTGGGAGCGTTACCTAGGACTGTCTGCATGCAAATGCGTAAGAACGCCCGCTCCTCCAGACTGACATCCATCCATAAAGGCATTTTAATATTTGCATAACTCCTCCCACTGCTTGCATCAGGGCTGAGGGCTCTTGGGAGGAGTACTGAGGCCGGGCCCCGTCCTGTTTTCAGGAAGCTGTGTACAGCATGTTTGTCTCATTCAGCTACTGACCTCTATAAACACAAGTAAAGGTGAATGTGCGAGAATACGGAATATTATTATATAGATACAATGTTTCATATTTCAATCCTGAGGATGATGAGTAAGGCGAGTGGGGGGACTGTCCCTTTAAGGACGTTTGGAACTTCGATAAGCTCAACAAATGTTTCCAGTGAAGAATTCTCTGTGAAATGGAACATTTTCAGCTCACAATGTCACACGGAAAGTCCCTGTTGCGCACACTTTGCTGTCCTGTCAGCGTTCCCTGGCGTCCACGCACGCACTCCATCCATCAACGATTCGCTTTTCGATGCCGACCGTCCGTGGAAAAAAAACAACACACAAGGATGACGAGTTTCCTTTAAATAAAATGTTTTATTTATAATTACCAGAAACAAAAATATACAAAACGTAGAGACACGGGAAACGCGCCCGGAGATCCCGGACCACACAAGCGTTCCCGGACGATTTAAATAGCGCACACATACTCTTCTGGGATTGGCTCCCAATGAGGGAGGGGCAGAGAGAAACGCAGAAAACCGCCTTCCCCCGCAGAACCAGATCATTCACGCCGCAGAGCAATCGCACATTCACACGCAAAATAGTGTAAAAATAACACTCTGTACACGATAACATATATTTTATACAGGAAGTCGGGTAAATAATATAGACAACACACAGATATTGATTCGCTTTTTAAAAGATGGCGGGCGCTGCCCCCGAGGGTGAAATGAAGGACTGTTAGGCCTCAAGAAAGCAGCGCCAATTGCAAACCCGCAACCCGTACCATCGGAGCTCACCTCGTGGAAAACTTGAGCAGTGAAATTGTGAATGCTTGCTAGGGGTTATGTCGCTAAATTGTGACTGGTTGCTAGGGATTATGATGCTACTTTGTGAATGGTTGCTAGGGGTTATGTCGCTAAATTGTGACTGGTTGCTAGGGATTATGATGCTACTTTGTGAATGGTTGCTAGGGGTTATGTCGCTAAATTGTGACTGGTTGCTAGGGATTATGATGCTACTTTGTGAATGGTTGCTAGGGGTTATGTCGCTAAATTGTGACTGGTTGCTAGGGATTATGATGCTACTTTGTGACTGGTTGCTAGGGTTTATGATGCTGAATTGTGATTGGTTGCTAGGGATGATGATGCTACTTTTTGATTGGTTGCTAGAGGTTACAATGCTGAATTGTGATTGGTTATTAGGCCTCAATCACACTGCCGTACAAAACGATGCATAGGGGGTATGACACTAACTTGTTAATGGTTGCTAAGGAGTTATCAAACTAAATCGTGAATCGGTTACTAGGGTTTATGATGCTACATTGTGATTGGTTGCTAGGGGGTTGCACTTTGCACATTGCTTTCTTGAATACATAGTCCTTAAAGGCACAGGGATATACGATAGCACGAAGGCAGCAGCTAATCTTCTTCTTATTGCTCTATGACCAGACATAAACATTGAGGGGAATTTATCAAAACTGGAGCAGACAGTATCTGGAGCAGTTGCCCCTGGCAACCAATCAGCTTCTTTCTTAGGTTTGTTCATGTTTGAAAATGAAAGAGAGAATAGTATTGGTTGCCATGAGCAACTGCTCTCGATTTCGGTCTGCGCCAATGTTGATGAATTCCCCTCATATTTTGCCATTACCCTGAAAGTGGACCTGTCTAGTGTATACACCGAAGGCAGCCATTTTGTGCCCACAGGCCATGAACATTTGGCCTACTGACTTATGACATCAGAGAGCTGCAAATGTTTCCAATTTCGGTCAGAAGGACCCATTTTTTTTTTTTGAAGAATTGATGAAAAGTGGGCGGGGTTTTGCACAAATATGGATAAACAACATCAGGGGATGTTTCAAAATCACCTTTGAATTGGGGCTGAAGGTGGTCTCATTCTTGTTGCCCGTAGCAACCAGATTACTCTACATCCCAACCAAGAGAAGGACAAGAGACTCCCACTGGTTGCTATGGCGACAAGCACTGTCTTACCCTTATACCCTTTGACAGATCCGGCCTTCTGGGCGGTATGACAATTCAAAATGGCTGCCTTCAGTGTCGGAGAGTCAAACGACGCCGTTCGGGAGGAAAGATTGTGCAAACGAAGCCTCAGCCGCAAACGGCCGCGTTATGTAACGCCATATTAACCTGTACATGACCAAACTTGACCTTATGGTGACAGCTGGTCCCCCCCCCCCCCATTGTCTTCTGAAGTTGTTTGAATGGCTGCTGGCGATTTATAGGGGGTGACAACGTCTGTGTTTTGAAGAGTTCGGCCTAGTACAGATCAGTCCCCCCCATCCCCGGAAAAGGTTGTCTACTTTGGCATGAACGCATGTCAACCGCAAGTCCGATTAGGCGCCCTGACGCAGCTGCTTCCTCAGGAGGGTGAATCGTCGTAAGATCGGCTTCTCACCACTGACCGTACGGGGAGCTTGTCTGAAAAAGAAAAAAAAAACACATGTAAACGTCATTTAAAGGCAACTTTGCGGTCAACCAACGCAGATATAATAACGCGGCCGCAGGACGGACCCAAAAAACGTCATCTAAGTAACTTTGGAATATCTAATGTGCCCGTCGAGAGTGTATTATAAAATAAACACCATTCCCAATGTACCCCTTATTAACCCCAATCAGCCCCCTAATGAACTCCTTCTTCCCCTTCACCCTTCAGCTTCTGATTTGTGAAGAGAAAGAGAGAGAGAGAGAGAGAGAGAGAGAGAGAGAGAGAGAAGAGGAGAGAGAAGGGGGAGAGAGAGAGAGAGATTCAAGGAATAAAGAAGAGGGAGAGAGAGAATGAGAGAGAGAGAGAGAGAGAGAATGAAAAAGAGAGAAAGAGAAGGGAGAGAGAAGAATGCAAGAGATGGCGGAGGGGGGAGAGAGAGAGAGGAGAGAAGAAGAGAGAGAATAGAGAGACAGAGAGAGAAGAGAGATAAAATATACATACATTCTCTCTCCCTCTTTAAAATATTGAATACATTTGTTTCCTTTTTGTTTGTTTTGTTGGTTCTATTTGTTACATTTCATATAACCCCGCCTCCCCCCCTCATTTGTTTATAACTTCTTCATTCTTTTTACCACAAATGTCCTTTCAGGTTTATAAATGGGAGGAATTCCACCTCAGCCGGCACTTTTTATCTCCAGGCACGCGGGTTGTTTTAAAGTCTATTTCCACTTTTGCAGTCATATTTGAGAAAGCCCCCATGGTACGCTTGTTATATGTGTTCCCTTCACTCAGCATTTCTAAAAATAATGAACACAAAGTATTTTGTAACGTTTAGTTGTCTCAGTGTAGCCGGAGCCTTCAGAGCTTTTCTCCCAATTGCCATGAAACAGGAAACTCTGGCCGTCCCCAATGGATATGAAGACCGGGGACACTCTGAGCTTCCTCTCATTAACATACAATGCTTTTAGATCGTTAACCCTTTGTTGGGACAGACGGTGTTCACACCTAGCTTACAATCGATAATGAGAGCTGCCAGCACAGTACAGACGTGGGGCTCATTATGTTAACATTAAGCCCCTCCCCTTTGCATTCCAGAGGGAAATTCAGTTCGGAGAAAAACGTTTCTTTCAGACAAGAGAACGTATTGTGCAAGCAGCAATTAAAAAAAAAAATACAAATAAAGTTTTGCTGTGTGAATAAAAAAAAAATTTGATGCAAAAGCGGAAATACACTTGAAAACATGGGTCGGACTAACTGAAATACAAATATATATATATTTGTTGGTTTTAGGAGTACACAGGGACTAAAGTGGCTCATCGAATTAAAAAAAAAAATCATATCAAACCATCAGCCAATCACTATCTCTGTGGGCGGAGCTCGGTGATCATACCTGTCCGTTGTTTGCGATGTGTCGGTTTTGCGCGTTGTAGGCGTCCTCTGCCCGCATTGTGGAGTTTCCGCTGGCAGCTGGGTTGGTGCTGACAGTGGCTCGGGGAATTATGATGTCATAGGGAAGTTCTGACTGTGAGCAAAAAAACAAACAAAACAGAGGGTAAAGGTTTATTATGGTAAAAATGTATCAAAAGTGTATCAAAGATGTATCCATTGATCACAAAACAACTATTCCAAAACGCAAACTAAACATAGAATGTGACAGTGCGAGACTTGGAGCTTCCTGCAATAAAGACCGCTCACTGCTGCTCTCTCTCCTTGTGCATGGTGACTGGTCTTGTCTCCGCCCCCTCCTGTAATAAAGACCGCTCACTGCTGCTCTCTCCTTGTGCAGGGTGACTGGTCTTGTCTCCGCCTCCTCCTGTAATAAAGACCGCTCACTGCTGCTCTCTCTCCTTGTGCAGAGTGACTCATATTGTCTCTGCCCCCTGCTGTAGTTTCCTGTAGTGGGTGGGGCCTGCGGGGCCCCTCCCACAGCTCTGCTCTCTTCACAGGCTATGCACAGCACAGTGATGGTGTCACTGCTACTTTTATAAAGTCATATCTGAGCTTGCAAAATAATCTGGTTGCAGTTGGATTTATATCATTTGTAGGTGGGGACTAAGGGGTACATTTGAATTAAAGTTTTGGTGCCGAGAGTTCAGCTATTAGCCCCATTACAGGAAGGAACTTTTTTTTTTTCTCGATCCTGTCACTGCTCTCTGCCGTGACAGGGGGAGGGGCTGGATTCCCCCCTCCTCGCTGCGATCCTCCAGCGCTGACTGGCGGAACGGACAGGGGAGGGGGCGGGTACAGCTGGCTCTGCTTCTAGATAGGCAGAGCCAGCTGTCACTCACGCAGCTGGGCGGATCCCGGCACAATTGTCGGGATCCGCTTCAGCTGCGGCGTCTCAGTATACCGCAAGCTACAGCTCCCTATATACTGAGCCTAGGGTGACGGGAGGACGCTAGTTTGTGTTCTCCCGTTACCCTAAGGAGAACTATGGGGAAAAGCCCTGACCCCATAGTTCTCCTTTAAGTCAGTCTAGTACTGGTAAGCTGCAATGTACAGTATGTATACAGTAACATATATATATATATATATTTTGTTATTTCAGATGTTTTTCCTTCTACATAAACACTGTTTGTCACATAACTCGGGTTGCTTCAGCAGACCACATCCTTTTTCTTCATCTTTTTATATCACTTCCAGAAACATATTTAGCATCAGGAAGAAGATCATTTACATCGCTGCCAGCTGCAGATCTGGATGCAGAGCCGTGAATTTCGGTGGCAGAGCAGATCCGAAGTACGTAGATGGCGTTTCCTGACCCCCCCTTCTGGCTGTTGCCTGTGGTGACCCCCTGACTTCAGTGCTTGGGCGTCACTCAAAACTGAGTATGACTCTAATGACATACTTGTTTTGGGTCAGTGGAAATGTTCAGGCTGGTGCATTTGGGGGTGGCTGTGTTGGTGACAGCAGGACAAACACAATAGATGAATCTTCTGAACAGGGGTGGTGATAACCCGGCAGAGGGTCTAATAGGGTTGCCACCTGTACGGGATTCACCCGGACAGTCCGGGTTTTGAAAGCTGTGTCCGGGTTTCATGGCAGCTGAGATCCGGACAACCAAAATTAAGATAGGGGCTACTGGCCCCCCAATGACTGTGATATTTACATATGAATAAGCCGCAACTCATTCTCCCCAAAACATCTCTATGCGTCGCTAGTGTTCGGGTTTTGTTGAAAGAAAAGGTGGCAACCCTAGGGTCTAACCAACCCTTTTCTTCTCTTTCATAGCAACAACATAAATAAAAAGCTTTGACTAGAGCAGAGGAGGGCAAACTCCGGCTCTCCAGCTGTTGTAGAACTACAAATTCCATGATGCATTGCAAGATTCCCACAGCCACAGGCATGACTCCCAGAGGCAGATGGATGATGGGATTTGTAGTGTCACCACAGCCGCAGGGCCGGTGTTTGCCCCCCTGCTGGTTAAAGACTTTCAAATTACCTCAGAACCTTCATTCTTGGTGGGGCGGGGTACGGCGCCCCATGATACGAAGCTTTCACTGCACATATATACCGATTAGAATGAGCTGCTACAATGTATCAAACAATATCGGTTTTAATTAGAAGGGTCATATCTGTAACGCGGTCAATCTCGCTCTATTTCGGGAACGTACATATTTTTTTTTTTAGGACGCGCGGAGGGGCCCTTTAAGAAGCGCGGTCTCTGTTTTGGCCGCGTGCTCGGTTAGCCGTGAATAGTGGCACAGTGTAATGTGCAAATCGCAGAGTCACCGCGCAACCACAAGGCGCTGCGGCCAACTCTGGAAGAAGGAAAAACATTGGCGCGGAGAGCAGCGCACGCAGGCCCCCGGGGGCTCCGGCTTACCGTCTTCTTGTTCATGAGTGCCATCTCTGTCGGCTGGTACACGCTGCTCCTCATCTGCCCGTTGTACCCGCTGTAGGGCGACACCGGCTTCTTGGCTGCTGGCAAACAAAAGACATCATTATGAACTTGTCGGGCTTCGTGTATAAACGTTCATTGTGCGATTGTCTGGCTGCCGCGTCCACATTGTCTCCGCTGTGATTGCGTTACAATGTGTCAATGCTGGCAGCAGAACCAGCAGCTCCAATGACTCACAAGAGAGATACAAGTAAAACACATGTCTACGGCCATATTATTAAAGTGTATCTAAAACCCAAGAACAAAAATGTCACCTATTGCAGCTCACCGGTCCTTAGATGTGGCGGCTGCATTCGTTTTCTTTTTCAGGCTTTTTATCCTTTATTGTCATCTAGCGATCCTGCCAGTAACACACTTCCTGTCCTAGGGTGACAACACTTACTGCACTGTACCTATAAGAGGGAAACTTTCTCTCCTTAGACATGATTACAGAATACCCCTCTCCTCTTCTTCGTCTTCTTCTAAAGGAGAACTATGAGGTGAGTGATTTCCACTCACCTCATAGTTCTAGCCGACCTGTGACAATGAGACTGTCACAGGTCGTCTCAGTAGATCGGGAGGTGAGGGAACACATACCGGCGTTCGCTCACCTCTCGATCCTGTCACGGCTCTCTGCCGTGACAGGGGGAGGGGCTGGATTCCCCCCTCCCCGCTCCGATCCGCCAGCGCTGACTGGCGGAACAGACGGGGGAGGGGGCGGGTACAGCTGGCTCTGCCTCTAGATAGGCAGAGCCAGCTGTCAGTCACGCAGCTGGGAGGATCCAAACATAATTGTCGGGATCCGCTTCAGCTGCGGCATCTCAGTATATAGTGAGCTGCAGCTCGCGGTATACTGAGCCTAGGGTGACGGGAGGACGCTAGTTTGTGTCCTCCCGTTACCCTAAGGAGAACTATGGGGAAAATCCTTAACCCCATAGTTCTCCTTTAACCTAGAGAGGAGGCGTTCTGTAGGCTCAGAGATAGCTACGGAACCCCTCCTCTCTAGCTGGTAACTAGGGATGGACCAATACTAGTATCTGTATCGGTGCCGATACACTGGTATGCTCATACTCGCCCAAATGCTCCCGATGCCTATCCTGATAACAGAACTTCCGGTATCAGGAAGCCGGGCGGTGAGTCATTACACACCGCCCAGCTTCCTGATTGGCCACAAAGCCGGCTCTATGCTTCGTCATGACAAGGGAGCATGGAGATGGCTTCCTGACTAATTGGGAAGCCGGGCAGCGAGTCATTAAATGCCGTTCGGCTTCCTTAATGGGACTTCCGGTATCGACGAGTACCAAAAAAATATATATATCGGTACTTGATATGGAAAAACCAGTATAGGTGCATCCCTAGTGGTAACGATGTAACTGAATAAAGGTGCAGCACAGGCAGAAATGAGGTAGGAGTGTCACAGGAACAATCTTCCCAATGAGGATGGACATGTCGCGTGGCCACCCTTGAGGCCCCCTATATTCCCTAAGCTGACTACCACTGGCTGAGAACTTCTGATAATGTATTACCTGCTGCCCGTGTGTTCCTGTCCCAGTGACAACCCCACCTGTTAGTTGTAGTGATGTCACAGGGACAGGAAGTAGGGGAAAAGCTTCCCAATGAGGTCACAGATAGACCTAAAGAGAATTTGGAGTTCAGGATCTGCATGCAAACAACTAAATCTGACATGTTCCTTACAAACTGCTCTTTGCAGAGGGTCATGTGACCCTCATCAACTGGCACTTGTCCTAAAAATTCGTACACCCCTCTAAATGAAACTGTGATCAAAGGTTCGTCTGATGGGATGCTGGGTTTGGATCTTAACAGAGACACCATTAGAGCACAAGATCTCCACATTTGAATAGGTCTCCTGCCAAAACCCAAAAACAAACGTAAAGAGCAAATGGCCCTAGAGTGTGTATGTGTGTAACTGTTAGAGGGTGGCAAGGGCATTAGGGGAAAAACAGGACATTAGGGATAGACATTGGGTATCAACATGGACACAGGAACTAGAGAAACCTTTTACCCATCACCTCAGTCATCTTGTGAAGGGGTAAATTCATCTGTGTTGGCTTACCTGATTGTGGTTCTTCCATAGAAAATGCCTTGTTCTCCACGTACATGCTCTGAGCACCTTGTTCCTTGAGGATTGTTTCATAACCCACCCCTCTGGTTGGGTAGATATCCTCTTCAAAAGTCTGCTCCAGACTTGGCTTGGTCAGCTGGGAGATCTCAGGAATAATGTAGAGGAAGATGAAGGCCCAGGCGTTGGACACAAGAGCGATGGCCAACGTTGGGTCATCCCAGTACGTTGGGTTTCCCACCTGCCTGTTTCCATAAACATACATAACAATCCAAACAATCCAAATGCAAGCAGAGAGGAAGAGGGTGATGATGATGAAAGCCGAATGCTTTTTCCAGTGGCCGTATCGCCCGCACAGTGCTGGCCAGCAGGACACAAACCCGGCCACTATGAGGAACATGACGTAAATGAGAGCCATGACAAAGTCCTGGTTTTCAATGGCACATGGCATTTGGACGGTGCTTGGTGTCCGTACAATGGTGATAATGAGCCATTCGGTGTTAATGATGACTTCTACGAGAGAAAGGGCAACGGCTATGCCGAAAATGCCCCATCCGTTTGGCCCGGTGTTTCTTCTCACCAGGCAGTTGAGGTTAATTGCGTGCGCCCACAAACATGAGAAGCAGATGCCAAAGAACACGCCAAAGAGGAACCTCCTTGACGCACAAGTGGAGAAGTACTTTTGGACCACCATGTCGAAGACCAAACAGAAGAGGCCAAAGGTGCCGATAAGGAAGAACACCTGAGTTCCCACCATGCTTTTCTTCCTCTTGTCCTGGATAAATGGGATGCTGGCTATCAGGACAATGATGAGGATGAAGGTGGACACGATGCCGGCACTGGTAATTGCTTGTAGAACTATACCCCATGCAGCAGAGAGGTCACATAAATAGTAATATATTGAGTTGATGTCTCCACATCCTGTGGGAGGAGTCTGGGCATTGGTCAAATGTACGATGGACAGAAGCAAAACGGAAACCAAAAATGTCCAATAGGTGGAGAGATTTGTTGAGCTAGCCATGGCCTGAAA
>NW_017307425.1:231377-243254 GCF_000935625.1 Nanorana parkeri | reverse complement strand
AAATTTGTTGAGGTAGCCATGGCCTAAAAAAAAAAAAAAAAAAAAAAAAACTGTTATAGAGGGTCTGTTAGTTTTTAGATTTTTATTTACACTTAGGAATTCATGTAAACTGAACTGCCTCATAAACATAATATTATCAATATTTAAATACCTTCTTCCAAATATACATTTTAAAATAAATATATACAGTATGTATAAGACAAAACCATGCCAGCTCCATAAAGACATGGTATGAAGACCCTTTTCTGTTCCGCCATGACTGTCCCCTGTGAACAAAGCCAGCTCCATAAAGGTGTGACCAGTTTGGTGTGGAGGAACTCGAGTGTCCTGCACAGAGCCCTGACCTCAACCCTACTGAGCACCTTTGGGATGAATTGGAATGCTGATTGTGAGCCAGGCCTTCTCATCCATTAGTACTTGACCTCACAAATGGGTCAAATTCCCACACACACACTGTCCAAAATCTTGTGGAAGTCCTCCCAGAAGAGTGGAGGCTGGTATAGTAACAAAGAGGGGGCAACTTCACATCAATGGTGGGGCAGCTTCATATTCATAGTTATGGATGGGGGACCATCTCCATATTAATGGTCATGGTTGCTTCTGGACCCCATGCCACTCACTATGACTGCAGATATTATGTAGAGCAATGGCCAGTGCTGGGTCATCCAAGTACAGTGGGTTTCCATCCTGAATATTCCCATAGACATATATAACAATCCAAACAACCCAATGCAAGCAGAGTGGAAGAGGGTGATGATGATAAACAGTGCACAGTGCTGGCACAAACCCCTGCAACCGTGGTATGCCTTTGACAATAGGGGCTTGTTCATACCATAACACATCCCTTAACATAGCATGCATTTTATATCTTGGTATACACTTCAATGCATTTTATATCTTGGTATGCACTTCAATGCATTTTATATCTTGGTATGCACTTCTTCAATGCATTTTTAATGTGTTGCTGTGAAGTTTTTATGACACTGTTTTGTTCACCTTAAAAGCTGAACTCTGGGGGAAAAAAAAGGAAAACCTAAATACTTTTAATCTGCACTGCAATGCATCGTGTCGCATCACAGCACGTTGGAATGTATTGTGCAAAAATGTAACATGTCCGTTTTTTTCACCGCACACCATCACAGTGATGTCACAATGAACCTACGCCATAGGACATAAGGCAAACTGCATTGCATTGAGACCTTACTGTTCATGAGCCTCAGTTCAGCTTCTTGGTCAGTGGCGACCACATGCAATGCAATAACTAGTGACACTAGGGCTGCCACCTTTTCTTCAAGCCAAACCCGAACACTCTAGCAACGCACGGACATTGTTTTGGGATAATGAGTCGTGGCTTATTCATATGTAGTAGTGCCGCCCATTCATATGTAAATATCACAATTAAGACTCTTTTTAGTGGGGGGCCAGTAGCCCCTATCTTAATTTTGGTTGCCCTTGTCTGCCTGACATCTTGTGTCCGGGTTTCTGCTGCCATGAAACCCGTACACAGCATTCAAAACCCGGACTGCCCGGGTGAATCCTGGACAGGTGGCAACCCTATGGTCACCCCAACTGAGAATTACCGTACAAGACCTACCAAGACGACCTCTCTGTCATTCATGGTAACAGGTGACTTCTCTTTCCAACAAAACATAACTTGGCCAACTTACAGAAAGATAAATACAAGCACAAAGTTCCCCATCTGACCGTCCAAATTCCTTTCATTAAAAATGTAACCCTTTCAGCGCCGGGAACCGGCGCACAGCACGTCCCACAGGGTGCGCCGCGCAGGACAGTAAAGCGTTAAAGCTGCCTGGGCAGTGCTGGTAACACATGACTGCACTTCACTGGAGTTTGGTAAATACAATCTAGTTTCTGCCAGCGGGAATCAAAGTGTGCACACAAACACAAGAGTTCCACCAGAAGGTCCTGATTTTCCACGAGCTGGACAACAAAAGGTCCTCTTACCAAATAGTCTGTTTGGGGCGAAAACACAACAATGTGCTTTCTTTAATCATGTATTGTATAGATGTTAGCCCAATGCTTTGTGTTTAGAGGCATTCAAAAAAATAAAGAAATGTTCAGTAACAATAGCAAATTATTAAACTGGGTCACACGGGGTTAAATCTCCGGGCTTTGTTCCAGACGGGCGATGAATGCATACCAGGTCTTAGAGACGTCATTTTAATAAATACGATTGCCTGCGGCATGTCACTTAAAGCTCCATCGTACTACAATTTTTGTTTTACTGCAGAAAGTTTGGCGTTTAAGTTCTCCCCTTTATTGGCTAAGTTAATAAAAATCCAAACTCTCTGGATTCCTCCGTTCCACCTTAAAAAAAATTAAATAGAAACTCTATTTCTTATTCTTTTTTCCTTCCTTCCTTCCTTGCTTCCTTCCTTCCTTCCTTGTTCTCTCTCTCCTCTCCCCTCACTGGTAATAAATATCCAAGCTTTTGGGATTCCTTAGATCTACCTTAAAAAATTAAAAATAAAACTTTTGTTGTTTCCTTCCTTCCTTTTCTCTTCCTCTCTTTTGTTCTTTCCCTCTCTTTCTTTCCTTGGTACACCTTAAAAAATTAATAAGAAACTATATTTGTTATCCTTCCGTTCTTCCTTCCTTTTCTCTTCCTCGCTCTTTCTTTTGTTCTTTCTCTCTTTCCCTCTCTTTCTTATCCTTCCTTTCTCTCTCTCTCTCTCTCCTCTCCCCTCTCTTGGTATTAAAGATCCAAGCCTTTGGGATTCCTATCCACCTTAAAAAAACAAACAAAAAACTAATTTTCTTCCTTCCTCACTTCTTTTTCTCTTCCTGCTTTCTTTTGTTCTTTCCCTCTCTTTCTTTCCTTGATACACCTAAACAATTAATAAGAAAATATATTTCTTATCCTTCCTTCCTTCCCCTCTCTCTCTCCTCTCCTCTCTCTCGATATGAAAGATCAAAGCCTTTGGGATTCCTTAGATCCACCTTAAAAAAATTAAAAATACACCTTTCTTTCTTTCTCTCCCTCCCTTCCCTTGGTACAGGCAACAGGTTTCGGGGGTACTTAAAATGTCCCCTCCACCAGGGCTCATGTCATCTGTAGAAGAGCTGTAATCAGGCATTGATGAGTGCACATCTCAACTCCCATAAGGCAGCTTTAAAATCCTTTTGAATCCTGCTACACGCTCTTCTACACACAACACGAGCCCTGACAAAGGAGGTTCTTTTGAATCCTCAAATGCATTGGCTGCATTAGCCTGTTGTATGATGGAGGATTAACAGAACCTTCACTGGGGACACCTGAACTCAATCATTGGGGGCCATATACAGAACCTTCACTGGAGACGCCTGAACTCCATCATTGGGGGTCCATATACAGAACCTTCACTGGAGACACCTGAACACAATCATTGGGGGTCCATATACAGAACCTTCACTGGAGACACCTGAGCTCAATCATACCTTATATAAGACCGCCATATCTGCGAAAATAAAAGAAGAATTGGATCCAGCACCTTACCTCTACATCTACCCGGCTACTGGATTCATGAAGCCTCCGGAGCGGCTACTTCAATACCCAACTGGTGCATTAAGGGATTAGCTGCGGTCACTGGAAGGCCAGCAATTTTTGGCTCCGGATCCTTCAATTTTGCAATTGAAGTTTGTTGGGCCGGAAGAACCAACAGGAATTGCCCAAAATTTGAGCAGTCTATGACCAGCTTATCTCCACCTTTGCACTTCAATCGACCCCGGGGTCTCAGCACCATCTACCATCCTCCTTACCATCTTGTCTTAAATTGTGTTGTAATTGTAATGTCTTCCTTATATTGTAAAGCGCTGCGCAAACTGTTGCCGCTCTATAAAAATCCTGTATAATAATAATAATCTACTAATTTTAGCAAATTATTAACTCTTCTCCAAAACAAAGCAAGAAAAAAAAAAACTGGGCTGTAGTTGAGCTTTAAAAAGAATCAGAATGTCCTTAAGTTCCACCAGAGAACCTAGAGAGCGCGCGTCACACAGACAGTGAGAGGGGATATCCTCCCAGATAATTGCTGAGTGTATTCCGGTATATTTAATACTAAAGGAAGCGTCTGAGAAGGTGGCCGTGTGAACTGAGCAGACCTAGGGAAATGCAAGGTTGTAGTAGGGTCTAGGGGACGGTAAAGTCATCCAGCTTCCTACAAGCGGCTTCCATAAATTCCCAATGTGGATGAACAAGGCTGGAGAGCTATGTAGAGCTAAAGGATTGGTGGACACAGGGGGATCTGATCGACCACTGCTATCTTCTATCTCTGCCATGTCCTGACAAGGCTTTCCAGATCTGCCCAATGGAAGGGGCCATGGAAGGGGCTCTTCAACCTGGGCGCCATGCAATGTAATATACAGGTCGGTACCGTAGCATGCATTTAATGAATGGGCCATATAATGCAGGTTGAGTTATTGTGTACTACTGTGGACCTGCTCTCTACCGCAGCATGCATTTCATGAATGGGCCATATAATGCAGGTCGGGGAATTGAGTACTCTGTTATAAATTGACCCCTTTAAGTCCTGCATAGAAGAAAAAAAAAGTGCCATTGCAACATTTCAATTTAGAAAATGCTTCACCAGGATTGGTTGATCTGGATTCTGCCGAATGTCAGCAAGCCTGAACTGCTCAGCACGCCGCAAGCTGCCAAAACAGTAATATCGTTTATAAGGTTCCTGCTCTTTGCTCTTCAAAACAGCAATTAAATATCGACCTGTAAGTGTATTAAAGGGAACAGCTATAAAATCTTTATTTAAAGTACAAATATCACGAGGGAAAGGGCTGCACGCGGGCTGATGGCGAGGGTTGCCAGGTGCCCGTCTCCTCATCTGGCATTCGTCAGTGTGATGTTTACCACCATCTGTTACCTAGGAAGCAGCTTTTATCTCAGGTGTTCCGTTCTAATCACCCGTACCGCACCCACAGCGCGCTCGCCCCTCTGCTATCCTCTCTTAAAGGAAAATCCCATTAATGTGAAAAAAAAATTATGAATACAGAATATAAAATTGCTACACCCCATCGTGTAATTTAATGTTATTTAAATTACTTTTTCAATGTCAATCTGCAGTCACTGAGACTTCCTAAATCTGTCAAAAAATGAAATGCAATATGGCAACCTGGAGGCATTCTGTACACCATTGTAGGGAACGCCCCCAGTAGTCACTTTCTGCTCCTGTGACTGGATCAATGGTTTTCTGTACCAAGACACAAGTAACATTTTAGGTATCCTTTGCAATAGGAAGCAAATGTTTGATGGGATACTAAAGGGACGCCGACACTGCAGCCTTTCTCATAGAACACTGAGATTTGCTTAGGTCGATTGTAATGAGTGCAGGCTCTCCCACACAGGAGTCAGTCAATTAAACGGCCGGGACTGCTGACACTTGTAGTGCCCTCACACACAGCAGAATTTACCAGAGCTGCCAAGACCAGAGGCAGAGGCAAGGAGGAACATGCTGGCAAGGAGAAACCTGCAGGCCAGGAGGGAGGTGCGGCCAAGGAGAGAGGTGCGGGGTCCTCAGAGGGCAGCCAACTGAATTGCCGTCTGAGTGCAGGCTAGAACAAAAAATGAACCCTGCTTCCCGCAGTAGAAAGCTCGGGACTGGCGGGCCTAATAAAATCTTGTGGCGGGCCGTTTTTGGCTCACGGACCTTGTAATTGACATATGTGGGTTAAATCCTTATCAGGTTATTTTTTGCTGCCTGTGTCTTCCTAGGTTGCAACAGGAAGTGGGAGCGAATCTCCCTGCAAAGTGAGAGGAATTACCAACGTGGACAATTCTCACCAGAACGTTGGTTGCCTTTGAAAGATTACCCCTTACATCTTGTACTGAAGACATGTTGGAAATTTTAGAGATTTAGGTCAATCAGGGCCATCCCTGCAATGAGGCATCTCATCTCATTTGGGGGCAGCGGGTTGGGGAGGGGGCTCTGGCTGGGGTCCTGCCAACCAGTGATGTTAGTGAGCTTAACAGAACGCTGGACAGAGTAGCGGTCCCGTACTCCCCACCAACTCTGATTGACAAATCAGGAAGAGCACCCCACGCTAACAAATCGGGGAGAGGACGCCAACACCCACCAACACAGCAACCCCCCCTTTCCCCCTGGAACAACAGCCTCAGGCAACAACAAACTATAGGGACAGCCCTGAGGTCAATATTAAAGCTAAATGGTGTTGGGGCTTATACTAGGGATAGGTGAGAGGAGCCATGGGTGGTCATTGCCCTTTGCTAGGTTACAAGCAATTAAAAATATCATCCCAAGCTGTCTTCTGAGTCAATAAAGGCAAAATGACTGCGTCAGACCAGAGCGACCCTTTAATATCCCACATCAGGACGGAGTCGGTGAGCCCGAGCTGCACAGAAAAGACTCCAATTGTGGCTTTGAGGTGGGAAAGGCAAACAAGTTTGATGTGCTGACACAGGTAATTAAATCCAGAGCAAGCGGATCTCCAGGGAACGGTCAGAGTCCTCCAATTGTGAGCACACAGCGCAGGATTTGCATACAATTGCATCCTCCGGGCTCCATTGTTTGGAGCCTGTTATTATACTGGAATTCCCCAGCAAAATGCAAACACTCATTTTAATTACCCAGTGCAGCGTTTCCTAAACATTTCCTCGAGTGCCACTGGCAAGCAATGGGCAGAGAAAAAAAATGTCCGGATGCCAAGCGACCGGCCTTTCCAGGAATCGTCCCGTAAACGCGCATGCACCAATCACGGTATACATTCATATGCATACACAAGTTCATGAAAGTAGCGGTGTATTCCAGGCATTGATGTCATTGGCCAGCTGTATGCCTCACCTATGTCCTGCCTGAATTTTACAAGTATGACCCCATGTGTCCTAAGACACCAGTTGTTGGGGAATGGTCCAGGTAGTGGCAGAGCTGTGCTAATTAATGTAAGGGCTTTACAGACGCACACTAACGATGCAGCTAACGATGTCAGCTGTGGTTGTGTCTATAGGGGATAGGAACTGCACACACATGTAGGGAGGGGGATCCTGTACATCTTTGATGTTGATGATGATGATCCCCACCATCCCCTCCTGCGTTGAACTACACACATTACAATGCACACAGGCATTTGTTAAATCTTCACATTGCATTGCGATAAAATGATCTGGCACCTGAGCAAATCTCCATGGTCATGACTGACACCATGAATTGTGCGGTGTGTCATGTGATTCCTTGTCGCTTCGAGCTGCATTTCTCACCGATGCCCCAAATTGCTAAACAGGAAATAAAGACAAAACCAGTTCTGATCTCAATTCCTTTTGGAAATCCTTAAGGGCTCATTCACACCACGTCATCTCCAGACCAGTCCAGATTGTTTTGTTTTCGGACCCAAAATGCTAATGTGTCACTATGCTATTTCTGGCCTCTGTTCACACCAGCACAGTCCAGAGCAAACCAGAAAAATACCACTTGTCTCATTTTGTCTGGTGCGGAATGTACTGGAATGCATAGAAACGCATAAAAAAAAAATGCACTGGACCGCGCCTGAAAGCTCATTTTAAGCTTAAAAAAAACAAAACAGCTCCGGAACACGGCAAAATCGCGGTATAACCGTGGCAAAAATGCGATGCACTGCGTTCCAGATCTGGTCCGGAAAAATGGTGTGAACCCAGCCTTAAGGTCCCCACACACCTTACGATAATCGTACGACAATCGCGGGAAATCCCGCGATCGTACGATTATCGTAAGGTGTGTGGAAGCCGTGCGACCTCTACTACTGTAAGGTGGCACGACTTTGAACTTACGGACATGTTCGAAAACCCGCCGAGCATCGTACGACGTTCGGCGGGTTTGTGGCATGTCCGTACGATAACAGCCGTACGGGCCGGTGTGCGCAAGTGCACACTGCCGTTCGGCATTGCGGTCATCGGAAGCCCGCCCCTCAGGGGGCGTGGCTTGCGATCATCGCAAGTACGATCTGCCTATGCAATATAGGCAGATCATACGTTTTTTTAAGTACCTTACAACCATCGCAAGACAAAAGTCTTGCGATGGTTGTAAGGTGTGTGCCCAGCCGTAAAGGGATTCATGGGAAGCGGCCGACTTTTCTGACCCAGCTTGTAGCTTTAGATTAGTGATGGGCTCGGTCGTGTTCGCAGCTCCACGTGCTGAGCCGCCAGGAAGCTGACAGCGCGCAGCGCCAATCACAGGTACTGAGACATTTCCCGATCTCTGCAGCTGCGGACCGGGAACATGTCTCAGTACCTGTGATTGGCGCTGCAGCGCTGTCAGCTTCCTGGCGAGCTCGGCACGTGGAGCTGCGAACACGCCCGAGCCCATCACTACTCCAGATATGGAGTCGCTATGGGCTGCGGTGCTGGAAATGCTCACAAATCAACTGTATCTCTGCTAACACTTTCATTGTACCAATCTCTCTGTACAGATGGACCGACCCTTCAATTCCGATTTATATCGACAGTATGATATGATTTTTCATCCTGCCAATGGAGACAACTCGCCAGCAACAGGATCCCCAGGTCTGGACTTGCATTGTTCCATGTGCATGCAGCACGCATAGTAATGCACAAGTATCGGTGCCAATAGGTCCACATTAAACTGCAGCACATAGATGTGAATGAGCCCCATAGGAATTAATGGGATTTCTACACAACATGCATTTTAATGCAGGAAATGCGAACGTTTTGCTGCATCAAGTTGTCCACTTTGCTGCGTCAAAACAGACAACTGTGAATGAGATCCTCGAAGGCCACTCACCTTCAATGGCGTCGCTCCCATAATATCGAATGAGCCAGGCAAGGAAGTGACACCCATTATGGGAATTGACTGCTGCACAGGTGGATTGTGTCAATCGTCAGCCACCCTCCACCTCTAAGGTGGTAATTGCTCTGCATTGTTGTGCGAAATAATACAACCAGCCATTCATTTTTAGCGGCACCCCAACACAGGTACACAGGAACCACACCAACGCACCGGCCTTTCAGCACGCCGCAATGCATGCAATGAAGAACGCGGTGCTCTGGAATAACACTGGGGCCAGTTTGGTTTTTGACCATTGAGGGCCCAATGAAACAAAAATTAGCACGCACAAAAAATGAATGCCAGTGGACCCCCTGCTCACAAAGGGTGCACTATGACACTGAGACTGGCTGCTACACTGTGCACGGCACTTTGTGGGTGACAACAAGGAGTGGCAGTTCTTAAGGGGTTAACGGAGATATATATAGTCCTGGAATCCTAAAAATCTGACTTTGCAGCTGAAATTGCTACTTGCCAAGTCATGTCGGAGCTTTATATGTATTGTCTCTGGGACACAAAACCGCACGTAGCTTCGGCGTGGGTAACCTGTCTTACGACACATGCATACGCAAGCCTCGCTCCGCGGGGCTCAATTGTTGGGAGGTATTTATCTGACCCTCCCAAGCTCGGCCGTCTTCATGAAACGACGTAATTGTCAGCTGTTTGCGGCCTCAGACCTGTCTGAAAATGAACGCCTTTCAAAGTGACAGCTCTGCTGCCGAGTCTTCTATAGATATTTAGTTTTCAGGGCCAGCTATGCAAACTTTATAACAATTGAGCTAAATGTCTGATCTCTTTAATGCCATTAGATGAATTGTTTAAGATCGGTTGATTGTGAGGAATTGTATCGATGTGATTTATTATTTTTGGTTTTGGATGGAGTGTGGAAAGGTTAGATCAGGGGCGCCCACAATTTTTTGTCTGGAGATCTACTTTTCAAATGACGAGCTCAATGAGATCTACCAACGAAAAAAACACCTGCGTTCAGGGGCGGGAGGGGGCATGGCAGTGCATTCAAGTCAATGGCACCGCAGCCATGCCCCCAGTGCAATCGCCGCATTAGGAATGCAGGCACATTAATGCCTGCGTTCCGATCCAGTGCCATCTGCAAAAATGCTGCATTTTTGCAGATCGCGCTGGACCGGAACGCAGGCATTAATGTGCCTGCATTCCTAATGCGGCGATTGCACTGGGGGCATGGCTGCGGTGCCATTGACTTGAATGCACTGCCATGCCCCCTCCCGCCCCTGAACGCAGGGGGCCGGCCGGCTTGCGTTCCAATGCGTTCTAGAGGCTGAACACTCTGGAGCGCAGACTCTGTGGTGTGAACCGGCCCTCTCTTCTCTCTCTCCTCTCGCTCTCTCCTCGCTCTCTCCTCTCTCTCTCCTCTCTCTCTCTCTCTTCTCGCTCTCTCCTCTCGCTCTCTCCTGTTTCTATCGACTGTCTCTTCTCTCACTTTCTCTGCTGTCTCTCTCCTGTCTGTCTTTTCTTACCTCCACTGCAGCAGCTTCCCAGGTCTCCTCTCTCCTTCTCGTCTGCGGCGTCTGACACATTCAGCCGCACGAGAGGACAGGACACAGGTCAGTGAGCTGATCGTGATCTACCAGTGTTCGCTTTGCGATCTACTGGTAGATCGCGATCTATCTAATGGGCCCCCCTTGGTTAGATCCTCTGTCAAGGTTTTATTGCTGTCCACCTGCTATCTTCGCTGGTGGCCATTGTCACCGAGACAGAATGTGAGGGGGAATCCAAAAGTTTGTGGTTGAGTTGTCACCAGAGCAGGAGGTGGGGGGGAATCCTCCAATGGGGACACCTGTTCCTAAGACTACTCTCTAGGATGGAAGCTCTATTCACTTTGGAAATACTTCCTCTTATTTCCTGTTGTATCTTCAGCACAGAAATGTGGAGGGAAATCTCCTCAGCGACACTTTAAATAGAGATAAGATAAATCTACAGTGCAAAGAGGAAAAGAGATTTTATGATACAATTGTTCTGCTTTTATGAGCCATTTTATGCATTTGCGTCTAACAAAACAACGAAACAAGTTCCGCCAACCGATTCTGCTGTTAAAAAGTCACTTCTCTTTTCTTTGTCATGTTATATTTGGTCAGCAAGTGCTAAAAACAGGAGGCAAGGAAGACAGCATTTTTTAACTGGGGATACAGCAAGATCTGCTCAAGATCTAGCCTTCAAGTTGCCACACTTTCTCCTGCCACATGTATTATGTAAGCCACCATACTGCCATCTCTCCTCTCTCTAATACATGTATGTCACAGGAGGGCACTGCTCTCCATAATACCTGTGTCAATGGTGGGCACTGCCATCTCTCTTCTCCATAATACACCCATGTTACAGCTGGACACCACCATCTCTCCTCTCCATCATACCCCAATGTCACAGGTGGGCACTGCCATCCCTCCTCTCTATGACACACCTATGTCACAGGTGGGCACTGCCATCTCTCCTCTCTCTAATACACCTATGTCACAGATGGACGCTGCCATCTCTTCTTTTTATAATACACCTATGTCAAGGGTGGGCACTGCCATTTCTCCTCTCTATGACACACCTATGTCAAGGGTGGGCACTACCATCTCTTCTTTCTACAATACACCTATGTCACAGGTGGGCAATGCCATCTCTCCTTTCTATAACATCTGTATGTCATAGGAGGGCACTGCCATCTCTTCTCTCTATAAAACATGTATGTCACAGGAAGGCACTGCCATCTCTTCTCTCTATAATACCCCTGTGGCATAGAAGGGCACTGCCACCTCTCCTCTCTATAATACCCCATGTCATAAAAGGGCACTGCCATCTCTCCTCCCTATGACACACCTATGTCACAAGGTGGGCGCTGCCACCCCTCCTCTCTATGACACACCTATGTCACAGGTAGGCACTGCCATCTCTTCTCTCTACAATACCCTTATGTCACAGGTGGGCACTGACATCTCTCCTTTCTATATCACACCTATGTCACAGGTGGGCACTGTCTATAATACTAGAGCCTTTTGCACCAACTGGGTGAAGCTGGGAGTGTAAAGATGATGTCAGACGTACAATTTATTTGCAGCAATCCCCCCCCCCCCCCGTC
>NW_017307425.1:223144-231253 GCF_000935625.1 Nanorana parkeri | reverse complement strand
TTAAATTTTTTTGGCGGACCCCCCCCCCCCCCCCTTTTTTTACGCAATTTCTCACTCACAAATTCCCAATTACTTTCTATGGAATTGTTTCATGTCAATGAGAAGATCACCAGCGACAATCACTCTTCATCCACCTCTACGGCCAGAGAACTATTTGTAGCAAAGCTCCCCAACCCAATGCTGTCGGATTAGTTTAGATTGTGGCAACAAATCAATTCTTAGCAACAAATCACCATCGACGCTAGCAATGAAATCGTTCGATACCAATCACTGTTCATCAATGGCATTGGAGATTTGTCGCAGCAATTAATCTTTGCTACAATATTGACATCATCCTGAAGATTCCGGAATCTCTAAAATATAGAAAGAATCCGGGACTAATTCAATCTCTGGGTTTCTTCTCAAAAACAGCCAATGGGACTCCTCAGCCATCATTGACACCTAAAATCATTGAACTCACCCCTCCAACTTAGAACAAATCTTTAAAGTAAACCGAACAGCTCCACTTTAATCCGGCCACTCAACACAACAAAGCCAAAGTTCGGCAACAAACCAGCCATCGTCTTTCCAACCGGCTGTAGCCCACCAAATGCCTCCCTGATGGCCGGAAAGAGATCTGCTCCTCTTCCATAACTACGCGTCCTGTCGTCGCTTCTCCTGCCCTTTGGACACGCACCTAACACCCCAGAAGACGGAAGGATCGGCGAGGTTGTACCCGAGATTTGTTTTTTTTTTAAGTTGCACGATCTCTGTGAGCAAAAGGATCACCCAACCCTTCCCCCGTGCTTCGGATCGGCACCGAGTTTGTCCCATGTGCGGTCGCCCTTTCCGACCGCTCTGTCCCAATCAATGATAAGATCTGATTGGCTGCAAGGGTCACTGCCCCAAAGTCACAAACCTTTTTTCTTTTTTTTTTTTCCCTTCGCCCCCTTTCACCTGAAGCG
Source organism: Nanorana parkeri (assembly GCF_000935625.1). Lineage (NCBI taxonomy): Eukaryota > Metazoa > Chordata > Amphibia > Anura > Dicroglossidae > Nanorana > Nanorana parkeri. Next base: position 230,309 of record NW_017307425.1, on the reverse strand, counting down.
AAGAAATAAAAACAGCGAAGATATTCCAGCTCAGTGGAAAATTCTACAGAGCCTTGGTTACGGACGACCCTGGCTTACGAAAGAGTCTGTAGGGAGTTCAGGATACGTTTGAAGCTGAAACCCACGCCGCAGTTAAAATATACATAGGCACACTATAGAGCCTTGTGCCTTATGAGCTGCTCTATGTGCAGAATAACCCTCTGGGAGCGAACCCGGGTTAACTCCTTCACAGAGGGATACAATGTATATCTGTAGAGGGGAACATACACTGAAGAGTGTCTACATTGTACTGCATGGCCAAGCTGCAATGGTTCTTACCTTGTCCTGCAGTTGCCTTCCAGCGGAAAGAGATCCAAGTGTGAAGCCGAGAAGGAGTTTTATTCCCGAGTCAGCCCAGTGTTGGCTCTGCAGCTCTGCAGCCACTTCTGTTTAATCTGAGCTGTAGGCAGCCAGTCTTCCCTCTCTGACTCCTCCACTCCTCCTCCTCCTCCTGAGGTTGCACAAGCTTTAGCTTGTTGACATCACAGTGACATCATTATAACACCCCACAGGACCTGCAGGTAGACAAGGCCACTCCTTTTACCCCGGCTTGGCTCATCTCCGCAGCAGCAAAGACACACCTTGTAAAACTTCCGAGCGCTTTTCCTTTTTATAGTCGTAGCTGAAATCGCCTCTCGGTTATAAAATTGTCATGAACTCAAGGCGCCGTTCACACCGAGGCGTTGCGTCGCTCAAGACAAGGAATCCCATTCTTTTCTATGGCCCCTGTTCACACCGAGGTGTTGTATCGCTCATAACTAAGCGCAACACAGCGCCCAAGACAAGGAATCCCATTCATTTCTATGGCCCCTGTTCATGCCGAGGCGCTGAGTCGCTCACAGCTAAGCGCAACACAGCGCCCAAGACAAGGAATCCCATTCAGTTCTATGGCCCCTGTTCACGCTGAGGCGCTGAGTCGCTCACAGCTAAGCGCAACACAGCGCCCAAGGCAAGGAATCCCATTCATTCCTATGGCCCCTGTTCACACCGAGGAGTTGTGTCTCTCAAAGCTAAGCGCAACACAGCGCCCAAGGCAAGGAATCCCATTCATTTCTATGGCCCCTGTTCACACCGAAGCGCTGAGTCGCTCACAGCTAAGCGCAACACAGCGCCCAAGGCAAGGAATCCCATTCATTCCTATGGCCCCTGTTCACACCGAGGAGTTGTGTCTCTCAAAGCTAAGTGCAACACAGCGCCCAAGACAAGGAATCCCATTCATTTCTATGGCCCCTGTTCACACCGAAGCGCTGAGTCGCTCACAGCTAAGCGCAACACAGCGCCCAAGGCAAGGAATCCCATTCATTCCTATGGCCCCTGTTCACACCGAGGAGTTGTGTCTCTCAAAGCTAAGCGCAACACAGCGCCCAAGGCAAGGAATCCCATTCATTTCTATGGCCCCTGTTCACACCAAAGAATTGTGTCGCTCAAAGCTAAGCGCAACGAAACGCTCAAGACAAGGAATCCCATTCTATTTTATGGCCCCTGTTCACACCAAAGAATTGTGTCACTCATAGCTAAGCGCAACACAGCGCTCAAGACAAGGAATCCCATTCATTTCTATGCTCTTGGAAAGATATACACTGGGGATCGCTTTTTAGAGAGGCATTGGGGCCTGACGCCTGTATGAACTTAGCCTAACTGCATTGTGTTAAGTTTGCTAAAGTTTGCATTGTGTCTCATCAAAATTCGAGTTTTTCTTTAATCTAAAAATATATCATTCTGTATAGCTACCCAATTTATGGGACTAAGACTGTGCCCTTCCCTACTGGACCCCGCCCCTCATAGATGCCAGGCTATGGGACTAAGACTGTGCCCTTCCCTACTGGACCCCGTCCCTCATAGATGCCAGGCTTTCCAGCTCCTCCAGGGAGCCCGGCGGAGTTGGACTACAACAACCAGCGTTAGAATGGTGAGTATACTGTAGATATATAGTGTCCTCTGTACAGGGAGATCCCGTAAGAGCTTCAGCTTTGAGCACTTCAGGGTTCAGAACTTTCAAAATCCCAGCTGAAATGTTTACCAGCAGGGTTGCCAGCAGATTGAGCACAATCAATGCTTAATGGGCTGTAGCCGAGGGCAGGGGACACATCCGTGGTTTAATAGAACCCTGATGTCTCAAGAAAGAGAACCTAGAAAGTGTGGATGTCTTGTTGCACTCTTTACTGGACGTCCCAATAGCAGGGAAGGGCGCTCGTAGTGACTGCAGAAGGCGCCGCCTTTGACATTCTTCCAAACGATTCAGAAAGAGTACCTGTCACCTGCCCAATGCTGGCTAGCCCCCATGCAATAGCAGTAAATTTAAGTAAAATAAAATAAAAAGAACAAAATGAATATAAAAGCATCCCCATCATGCACACACACACAAACACCAACGTGCACGTAGGACGGATATGCGTATGTAAACAAAGATCACAAAACACGCATTGGGTATCACCGCTGGAGTGAGAGAAATAATGTATTTCTAGGCCCCTCATTTACAATTGATGAGCAAAATAACTATATTACAAAGGGGGACTATGAGAAACAGAGACTACTGAAGGGAATTCATCAAAACTGGAGCAGCTGTGCATGGCAACCAATCAGCTTCTCTCTTTCATTTTCAAATCTAAACTGAACAAACTGAAGAGAGAAGCTGATTGGTTGCCTTGCACTGCTGCTCCAGTTTAATCAATTCCACCCACTGTGTGTCAGCTAGTGACAGACTGCATCATATACGTACAATGCAGGATAGAGCTCTCCAATCAGAAGGGACCATGAACTTTGCTGCTTGCAGAGCTATAGGTCTGACTTCATAGGGGGGCGTGTCGGATCTATGCAGAGAGACCGCTGCTTCCAAGCAGAAAGCAAAGGTCCTTCTCTGCAGCATGCTGGCAGGGGACAGGTTTTTCTACTCAAGATGTAGCTGCTTTATAAAGAAAACCACATGTAAAACAAACGGCCTATGTTTAAATCCTCCTGGAATGTGTTTAGCTAATTTAACGCGAAGGCTCAATTTGGCTTTAAGGTAAATAAAATTTTACATGAAGCTTAAATTATCATGAGAGTGAATTTAAGGTTACTTCTCAAAATGTGGTCAGCTGAAGATGTTGCCATCTCCATCTGCGAACGATAAGCATGCACCCTTTGCACCCGGAGGAGAAGAGCTTAAGCTTGACAGGATGCATCCTCTCTGCGTCCGAGCGAGGAAACACGCACCCCTACAGACCTGCACTTGGGGTGAGCGTAGGGGGGCGTACGGCCGCGTAGTCCCATAGAGAAGGACGGGGGGTGCATACTAATCACATGCAGCACCTGTCCTTCTTGGGAGCTGCTCGATACGGCCGTAAATGGAGCACGGAGCAGTACGTGCCGGCCGATTCCAGTGTGAATGAGGGCTTAAAGGAGAACTATGGGGTCAGTGTTTTTCCCCATAGTTCTCCTTAGGGTAACGGGAGGACACAAACTAACGTCCTCCCGTCACCCTAAGCTCAGTATACCGCGAGCTACAGCTCCCTATATACTGAGACGCCTCAGCCGGAGCGGATCCCGACTTAGATGACGGGATCCGCCCAGCTGCGTGAGTGACAGCTGGCTCTGCCTATCTAGAGGCAGAGCCAGCTGTACCCGCCCCCTCCCCCGTCCGTTCCGCCAGTCAGCGCTGGCAGATCGGAGCGGGGAGAGGGGAATCCAGCCCGTCCCATGTCATGGCAGAGAGCCGTGACAGGATCGAGAGGTGAGCGAACCCGGTATGTGTTCCCTCACCTCCCGATCTACTGAGCCGACCTGTGACAGTCTCATTGTCACACAGGTCGCCTAGAACTATGAGGTGAGTGAAAAGCACCCCCCTCAGAGTTCTCCTTTAACCTCCACGCATGGAAAAACTTCTTCATAGTAAAAGCTGAATATGTGTCCGGAGGAACTTGATGCAGCAAATTCGGCAGATTACCTCAGAGCAGGGCTGGGTGTGGATGAAGAAAATATAAAAGAATATTCATATTTATTAATGAGACGATCCCTGTTGGAGGCTTCTGCGGATACAAAGTGTTTTTATTGTATTGTTTGCCTTTTGGTTGTTACTATGTATCTCTGGGACGATGATGATTCTGATGTTCATGGGGTTGGAGATTTGTTTGCACCGGTGCAGTTTTACAATGTTTATAGTATCGGTACTTTATCTTAAACTACCAAGATATGACGTTCAGCTAACCAGAAAGCTGCCACAACCGGTCTGATGGAAGGTTCAGCACGTATTGTTCCTTCCTATTAATGTCTTAGGAAAGAAATGTATGAAATGTGCCGCTAGGGGACTGTTTACGAAAAGGAAGTGCCGGGGGGATAGTTCAAACAAGTTATAGTTCAATTTGCTTATTTGCTTATATTTTGCCTTCTCTGGTTCCTCCTCCCCCCCCCTCCCTCAGCATGATAATTACATTATTAAATAAAATATTTCTCTTTTTATTGCATGCCTTATTTTAGTCCCCTGATTCCTCTATATAGATCTTTATTATCACTAGAGGGGTCCCCAGCAGGAGGAAGGAGGTCCTGATTCCTCTATATAGATCTTTATTATCACTAGAGGGATCTCCAGCAGGAGGAAGGAGGTCCTGATCCCTCTATATAGATCTTTATTATCACTAGAGGGGTCCCCAGCAGGAGGAAGGAGGTCCTGATTCCTCTATATAGATCTTTATTATCACTAGAGGGATCCCCAGCAGGAGGAAAGAGGTCCTGATTCCTCTATGTAGATCTTTATTATTACTAGAGTTCTAGATTTATATTTCTGTGAATAATTCTGGGAATTCCTCTTCCTTCAGCTTCTTCCTATTTCGTCCCCTTGCTGCATTTTTGTTCTTGTACATGATTTCTGACACCAGACTTATAGCATGTGCTGTCATGGAAACTATTATTTTATCACTTCCGCCGCTGGATAATTCTGCGTCTGTCATGTGTTTGGTTGAATATATAACACTCATATTTTCTATAGCTTTCTATATCCTCCATCCTTGGTTTGCTCAGGGAGTTCTTAGCAAATAGCTGTGAACTCCTCTCTGACGTGTGTATATTTAGGCGTCTAGCTCAGGAGTTCCTCCTGTGAGATGGTGCTTAACGGCAGATTCTGTTTTTCTGGGTAAAAATGGCCATCATGGAAGAGGAATGTATTCTTCATGGCACCCCGGGGTCTTGGATTCTAGGGCCTGTTCACACGACGTCCGTTTTCTGTGCTGACCTGATCCGTACGCTCCCGCACTTAAAATGCATCCCTATGTATCCCTATGTGTTTTATGGGCTACAGTTCTCACGTGCGCAGTCCGTTCAGGTTACGACAGAAAAAATACTGCATGTCACATTTTTTCCGGTCAGGAAATGGACCGGAAACGCAAAACGCATCAAAAACGTACGGCACTGCAGCTGACATACTGACAGCCCCACTCCAGCTCCACTCCCCACTCCCACTTTTTTAACTGGAACGCATCAAAAACACGGCCAAAACGCACTGCATCAGTAGCACCGCGTCTGCAGATCCGCACCTAATCAGGACCTGATATCATGTGAACAGTGGAAAGTTTTGACACAGATATGAGACTCGGTTATCTACTCACAGAGCTAAATAGGAATCTGCTGCCTAAACAGAAAGCCAGGGGTGTGCCGCCTTAAAAAAATTTGGTGATTTTAGAATACTGACACTTCTGTTATAGATCACAATGTGGACGTCTTACCCAACACAGCCATTGAGGGAGGGCAGAGAGGCCAGACACAGACTGAGCTACTAGTGTCACCAGCTTGTTCTGCTTTTGTACCCCTATAGAGACCATGAAGCTGTGTTTCTGTTTCCATATTCCAAGCCAATCAGAAAATGTAAAATGTTTCCATGTTTTCTGTGAATTTAGACAGAAACATGAAAAAGTCAGTGGTGGCTCTTCTTCTCCCCTCCTCCTCCTAGCTTGGTACGGTTTCATCAGACGTGTCAATTAGAGAGAGAGTGTCTGAAAGGAGATAACTATGGCATTGCTCTGTCTTCAGACAACCATCAGTGCTTTGAGAATCCTCTGTATTAAAACAGCTCTGTCACTAGATAAAAAAGGCCGAACCGTTTTAATTCTTACCTGCCCCATTGCCCGCACTGCCAGTCTTCACTGTGTGGAAGAGCCAAGCTTGCTAAAGAGTCTTCAGCATCCGGCACACCTCTGGGTATGCGAATGCTTGGCTCGCCTCTGAGCTCTTTAGTTTTCTTTTATCTAGTGATGGAGCCGCTTTAAAGATTTACTTGTATATCCAGACTGTGTGCCCCAGAACGGAATCAACCATAAGGCAACCGAGGCAGGAGCCCAGGGCCCAGTGGATGTCCAGGGGGCCCAGCAACCACCTTTGTGCCACAAGCGATGTTGCACTTCTTGTCAGTCTGGTAAAGCAGGCCAGTACAGACAATGCAAATGGGAGAGTCCGCTGTGTCTATTGCAATCCTTATCAAAACAGGCCTTGCAATATAATACAAAGTCTGCTTTTAATAAAGTTTCCTCATATACTTACCTTACCCGTCCTCCGCATTGCAGGGCGTGACGTCACTATCCTTCAGGCAAGATTCCTGGAGAATGAGAAGTACCCAAAATTTCATGGGAAAGCCCTCCAGTCCATTGCAAGAGCGTCTTGTTGTGAGATTTGGGCTGCTTTGCATTCCCTGGAATTTCGTACGTCGGAAGGAGCACGGCATCACCCACGCCTAGACCCCACTGATAATTGTTAGTTGGGATGGACCAATACTGTTTTTTCGGTATAGAGTACAAGTACCAATACTTTGCTTTCGGTACTCGCTGATACCAAGTACTGATATCGGTGCTTCCACTAGCATGGAGCCGGCTTCCCGGGCAATCAGCATTGAGCTAGCTTCCCGGCCAATCAGAAAGCCGGGAGGCGGGTCATTACTCGCCACCCGGCTTCCTGATTGCCCGGGAAGCCGGCCCCATGTTTCCCTACGGCACTGCCGGTCAGTGGAAATCTTCCTCTATCTTCCTCTGGCTGGAAGTTTCGGTATCGGGGAAGGTATCGGAGCATTGACTGTATTAGGTATCAGTGCATCCCTAATTGTAAGTATGTTGTTTTATTCATTACTTACTATCACGCAGGGAATTTTATAGCGGGAGGGGGCCCA
>NW_017307425.1:222383-223117 GCF_000935625.1 Nanorana parkeri | reverse complement strand
CCATGTGCCCGCCTCTCCGTTTTGGCGACAGTTTAAATAGGTTCCCTTCCCCCGGAGCTCTGGCATCATATACAAAATGAGTTTCCACCTTGATTTCTGTGGAACTGAATGAAGCAGAAGAACTCCTGTGTTCACCTTGTTAATTAAAGTGGTGCCCCGGAGCCAAGTGAGTTATTAATAGCACAGCCAAGGCCACCACTCCCTCTCTGCATTGCGTGCCTTACCCGTGACTATTGCGCTCTATAAATATTGACCTATCTCACCTTTACTTCACATCCTGACAAATAGGTTTATAATAGGCGTGATTCACACGTACCTGCACCTCTTTGTGACGGCGCCCCCCCTCAGTCCTGCGCCCGGGGCAAGTGACCCCCCCGCACCCTCGGTTGTTACGCCACTGCTCGTGTGTAATATCGGAGTGTTACGATGACAATGGACTTTCTTCCGTCTGAGTAACCTCATTGAATCACAGACCACCGAAAATAACTCTGCACGTGGACAAGCCTCGACCTGCCCATTGTTTAATGTCAAAAATATCGATGTTTTCTTGTGTGCGGGATCGCCGTGAACAAAAGATAAAGTAAATAATAAATACATGATAAAGATTCTGCTACATGCTGGTCTAAAGAAAGACGATTACACTTTGACAAATATTTGGTATTAAAATGTATCGATAGCCAACATGTTTCTTTTTTTTTTTTCTATCTGTGTCCTACTGGGAAGATTTCCCTTAA
>NW_017307425.1:217607-222173 GCF_000935625.1 Nanorana parkeri | reverse complement strand
CTGACTGGAGCACTGCACTACCATCTGCTGAGTTTTGCCGAGCAGAGACTGGGAGGATGTATATGGAGCATTTCAGAAGGAAGTAAAATATAAAACCAAACGAGCTTTGCATTTATCTGTCATTGCCCGGGGACCGAACACATGAATGTAAAGCAAAGTTCCAGACACCCCTGAGGGAGGTGCACACCTGGGCGACACCCCACCGCACGGCAATCGTTCACGATTTCGCGTGGATTGCTACGCGGTCAGGAGTCGCCCAGGTGTACACCGATCTCGCTCTGGGTGCCATTATTTTCCAATGGCACCCCAGTCACGCCGAGGGGATTACGCGGCTTCCTGCCGCGATTACGCCCGTGCTTCTGAACACGATCGTGGCTAAAACAGCCGCGCGTCGTGTATCGCAGAAAAAAAGGTATCTGTACAGGTCCAGTCCATGTTGATGGTTGGAGAATGTGGTCCCTGTTGAGGGTTGGTGGTCAGAGAATGTGGTCCATATCAATGGTCGGTGGTTGGAGAATGTGGTCCAAGTCCATGATCAGTGGTTGGAGAACGCGGTCCATGTTGATAGTCAGAGTTTGGGTTGGAGAATGTGGTCCATGTCCATGATCAGTGGTTGGAGAACGCGGTCCATGTCGATGGTTGGCGGTTGGAGAATGCGGTCCATGTCGATGGTCATGGTTAGAGAACGTGGTCTATGTTGATAGTCTATGGTTGGAGAACGTGGTCTATGTTGATAGTCTATGGTTGGAGAACGTGGTCTATGTTGATAGTCTATGGTTGGAGAACGTGGTCTATGTTGATAGTCTATGGTTGGAGAACGTGGTCTATGTTGATAGTCTATGGTTGGAGAACGTGGTCTATGTTGATAGTCTATGGTTGGAGAATGTGGTCCATGTCGATGTCTAATCCTCCCGTCTCTGATGTCTGAGGGATTTTACTCACTAGAAGCAGCAGAACGAGTCCGGCCTGTCCCTGCCGCCATTTCTGAGTCCCCCATTCACAAGTGTAGACCGTTACAGTGGGATGTGGCCGGCTTAAAGGATAACTCCACTGAGCCCAGGCCCCGAGCAGCTACCACATTTATTATTTAAAGCAGAACTCCAACCGAAAATAAAAAGATGAAAATAAATGGGCCATCTGGAGATAAAAAAAGCTGATTGTGTTGCAATAATATTCACCTTCAATGCAGAGATTCCCCCGCAGTACTTTTATTCAGTCGCTAGATGCCTGATAGCCGGCATCATTCAACCCACTTCTCTGAGCCCAGGTTGTCCTGGACCTGCCCCAGCCTGTGATTGGTCAATGGTAGGAGAAGCAGCACAGTGATGATCTCATCTCTCTGTCACTCTGCTCTCTTCTCCTCTCAGCATTCTCCTTGACGCTTGCCTCCTTGTACTGCTTCTTCCTCTCACACTCCAGCTCTGCTGTACGGGAACTGCAACAAGCTGATATCTACTCACATTCAGGTACTTACAATACATTCATTATGTATAGATGATTATAGAGCTGCATTCATGTGTGTATTTTACATGTTAATTAGGGATGTACCGATACCGGGAGTCCCATTAAGGAGGTCAGGGGGCGTGTAATGACTCACCTCCTGGCTTCCGAATTAGGTGACGAGGAAGCATGGAGCCAGCTATTGGCCAATCAGGAAGTCCGGGGGGGTGGGGGGTGGGGCGGCTGGAAATGACTCGCTGCCTGTCTTCCTGATACCGTAAGATCTGGTATTGGGAATAGTATCAGAGCATTTCGCCCAAATACTCAGTGTTGGCACTGGTCTTGTCTCCGCCCCCTCATGTAACAAAGACCGCTCACTGCTGCTCTCTCTCCTTGTGCAGGGTGATGGTCTTGTCTCCGCCCCCTCCTGTAATAAAGACTGGTCACTGCTGCTCTCTCTCCTTGTGCAAGGTGACTGGTCTTGTCTCCGCCCCTCCTGTAATAAAGACCGCTCAATACTGCTCTCTCCTTATGCAGGGTGACTGGTCTTGTCTCCGCCTCCTCCTTTATTTGCCTGTAGTGGGTGGGGTCTGCTGGCCCCTCCCACAGCTCTGCTCTGGGAGGGGCCAGCTCAGGCTATGTTCAGCACAGTGATGATGTCACTGCTACTTTTCCAAGGTAATATCTGGGTTAGTAAAGGCATTTGGTGCACACAAAGTGGATTTATATATCTTTGTGGCTCTTGAGGAATATATTTTAGAGTTTTTGTGCACGGAGTTCAGCTTTTTAAACAGAAACAATACTTTGTTCCCTCCGGCGAGTATTTAGGACTTCTGTGCATTGTATATGTTGCAATAAATCTCGGCAGAGCTGATAAAGGACAAAGAGCTACAATGTATCAGTGGCCTGTGACAGGCACGTTCCCCTTTGTGTTCCTGCGAGTGGGGGAGGGGGACCTCGGGCAGTTGGGTGACTCTGGGTGCAGCCGGGATGGGAGCTGCCTGGTTACCGAGATAATGCAGCCGCACCGCAGCTTGACGTAACGGTGTGATCCATCAGTTATTGATAAGGAGGGAAATATTTGCTCGAGGCGTCTTTGTTCACCCCGTCATTCCGCCAAATATAAAAACCCAAATATCCGGCGCGCCGATAACGATTCTTTGTGTCTTTAGATATCCGGAGGAAATGGAAAGATCTCCGATGATATTTTCAGCTATCCGGGAGTCATGGCTATGGCTGAAAAAGTCTTGCGGTGCCTAATGAGATTTGTAGTTTTATCACAGCTGGGGTCTGCCTACCCCTGGTCTAGTGGGTTATTAATACAATAATACAAATTTGGACAATGAAGCATTTTATAAATTGACATAAAAATGACTTAAATTAATTATACAATATAAAATAAATCCTGCCAGAATAATCCCACCACCCTGAATTGGTAAACTTCTCGGGCGCCGGTCACATGACCAAATGCCGAGGCAAAGTAGCGGTGTTCAGGCAGAGCCGCTGGTTGGTCAAGCTAGACTGAGTGCCGGTGTTCTATCGAAAGTTCCAACTTATCGAGATCTCCAAACTGCCTGACTTCCGGTTAAGTTAGAAGTAAGAGGTTCGGCCGAGAAGTATCTTCTGCACATGTGCCACCCGCGCCATTTCCCAGTACACGCACTACACAGCAATGAAGTATTAAAATCAACTAGGGTCAGACTAATCCAGCACGTTATTAATGCGGCGGCCATATTGAGTGGAGCACTGGCTGGATTCCCCCCTCCCCGCTCCGCCAGCGCTGACTGGCGGAACGGACGGGGGCGGCTACAGCTGGCTCTGCCTCTAGATAGGCAGAGAGCCTATCTCTATGCGGCGTCTCATAGTTCTCCTTTAATACTTCATTGCTGTGTAGTACGTGTATAGGGAAATGCCGCGGGTGACACATGTGCAGTACAGCCTTCTCGGCCAAACCCTGAGGTTCTAACTAAACTGGAAGTCAGGTCGTTGGAGATCTCGAGCAGCTAGAGCTTTCGATAGAACACCGGTTATCTAAGCCCGTGTAGGTGGAATCATGTGACCAATGCCTCTGCAGTCGGTCATGTGACCAGTTTTCTGAGATCCTGGAGGGACGACCTGTACAGGGGGGAATGTAAACAATCTTAGCCAATAAGACGTGAAATATAATGGAAATAATGGACGCCGGGATTTGTTTTTATCCCTGCGCTTCATTTTTAAACCTTCCCAATAAATCCGTCTTCCTCCGGTCTGAATAATCATGAGCTCTGAGTCACTTCCCGGCATCGCCCTGTCTACACCTGTCCATGTTCTAGACTGGAATGTAGGAACAATAAAGACAATTGACGTCTTCTGCGATCCACAAACACAACCAACTAGTGGCCCCCCTGTGCCCCCTAAGGGCCCCTGTGCCGGACCAGGTTTTGGGCAACCTGGCAGAAGTTCTGACCCTGTTTCCTGCTCCGTCCGAAACTATAAGGTTTTGACTTGGAGATATTTCCCGAATTCTCCAGATAATGAACAATTTCTCGTAGTTTCCTCTTCAGTTTTACATTTCATTTTTGTTACATTATTTGATTTTTTGATTTTATACAAAATAAACTTTTATTTTGTTCCTGCAAATTTTATAAAGGGCAACCCGACCCCATATGAACATACGATTTATATCCAAGTGTAACTCTGCGCAAAATAAATAATAACATATTTGATACAGTCTGTCAGCAGTAGACACGTAAGCTGCAGAAAAATTTGGTTTGGATATTTCGTTATTTTTCGGGATTCGGGTCCGAAATTCAATTCGGTTCGGGTTTCGGATTCAGACGCAATCCAAATTTTCGTTAGTTTCGGATGAGTTTTACGAATCATTCGGGTCTGGGAGCCTCAGCTTTAGTATTATATGTATGTGGCTCCCATGTTGCCGTAACGAAAAGTCGTGTCTCCCAGACCCGAATGGCATCCGGGATCCGAATTTCCAAATTGCATTGAGGAGCTCCCGAATGCAATTTGGAAATTCGGATCCTGAATACCATTCAAGTCTAGGAGCCATATACATATAATACTAAAGCTGAGGCTCCCAGACCCGAATGGCATTCAGGAGCTCCCGAATGCAATTGGGAAATTCGGATCCCG
>NW_017307425.1:213974-217575 GCF_000935625.1 Nanorana parkeri | reverse complement strand
CCCCCGGGATGGACTACAATCTCATTACAAATGAGTGAACTAAACATGAGATTGTAGTCCATCCCGGGGGCGGAGCTTGGAGCGGTGACTACTTTACAACACACACAGGGACCATGGGGAACAGACGTAGCCCCCCTCCAGAAGGAAGGACAGTGTCAGAGATGATTGGAGGATCTACAGCCGAGTGACACAAATAAGATACATTGTTGCTCAGAGTTCGGGGACTGGAATGTATTTTTAAGATTTATCACCGGAGTTTAGCGTCACTTTAACAGTTTGTTTTTCTGAGTCCCCCCTGGAACAGGTTTTATTGTCTGTTGATCCTGCCAGTGGACTCGTTATTTTCCCATTTCCTTTAACTACTGATGAGCGGTAACAGCTTTTAAAGCGTCGCCTAGGGCCAATTTTGGGTATTATCGTTTTTTGAGGTTTCGCGCGCGCACGCAATTTTAAGGCTTGACATGTTTAGTGTCTTTTTACCCGACGTGACCCCATCTTTTATATTTTACCAAAAAATTGGGTAATAATAAATGTTTTATCATTTAATATAGGGGAAACTGTTTTTTTTAAAAAAATTTCGGTAATTTTTCCTTAATATAGTAAAAAAATAAAACCCCCAGTGGTGAATAAATACCACCAAAAGAAAGCTCTATCTGTCCCCAAAAAAGGGTATAAAATTCATTTCAGTACAGCGCTGCATGACGGAATAAATGTCAGTTAAAGTACCGCAGCGCTGAATACTGAAAAATGGCCTGGATGGGAAGGGGGTTTAACACCGCGGATGTCAACTGGTTAACATGCCAAGCTGTCCAGCAACAGTAGCAGCTGGAAGAATTGGGACAAACCATATAACACAATGCTGGGGGTCTAAACCTTTTTCCCCCCAAAAGATAAAAATAAACTGTTGCTACAACTCCAGCACGTGAGCATGTGCGGGTGTCAGCCAGGAGCCGTCCACGCTCCGCAACAGTGAAGAAAAAAAACGCACACCGCTGTTCTCTGTTAATAAGTTTTAATCGATGAAACTTCCAGCTTCCAACATGACGTAAATCCCCGCCCAGTGACTGCTGACGCGTTTCACCCCTACAGGCTTAGTCTATGACCACACACACGGTACAATCTGATTGTCGAATCCTTTCAATCGTCTAACAACTATGGGGGGAATTTATCACAACTGAAGCAAACAAAAACTGAAGCAGTTGCCCATGGCAACCAATCAGCTTCTCTCTTCAGGTTGCTCAGGTAAGATTTGAAAATGAAAGAGAGAAGCTGATTGGTTGCTGTGCAAATCTGCTCCAGTTTTTGTCGGGTTTGCTCGGGTTTTGATAAATTCCCTCCTATGTCTAGTACAAGGGCCTCCCTGATTGGATACATATTGATTGGGTAGATTAGGCAGGTCCTCATATGACAGAGTTTTGTAGTATAAGGGCCTTTGTGATTGGACACGAAAAGATGGGAAAGATCTAGTCGGTCCTCATATGACAGAGTTTTGGGTAATCTCAAGTTGATTGTACAAAGAGTGTACGGTCGGATTGGTGACTTTTAGGCTCCCTTGTTCACAGGGTGACAACGCTGCTTTGCGATTTCACTGCAGAGCGAACGGCGTTGTCGCCTTGTTACAGGAAGTGGAAAGATAACCGGCAGGATCAACAGGTAATAAAACGATGTCGTAAGGGTCAGTGAAGCTTCTCATTCATCCAGGTCATGGTATAATCTGTAAAAAATAAATCAAGGCAACTGGACCTGCTGTATTTTTCATGAAGACGTTTCGCCGGTCATCCGGCTAGCTTTCTCTATTCAGAACGGAGAAAGCTAGTCGGATGACCAGCGAAACGTCTGTCAGGGTACCATGCACAGGCGTCCTCACACCACATGCAGGTACCCACGCAGGATGACCAAATTAATATGCCCACACAGGAAAGGGTTCTATGCACAGTTTATTTGTTACCATCAAACAAAACTACTAACCCCCTCAACCCCCCACAGGTTTATCAGTGAAGTAACAAGGAGGGTTAACAGGAGGGCAGCACAGTACAGGATTTAGGAAGAATGGTCAGGTACAAGCCAGGTCGTTAACAGGAGGGCAGCACGGTACAGAAACAGGATCCAAGAAGAGTGGTCGGGTAACAAGCCGGGTCGGTGACAGGTCTGCAGCTAGGAAGCTGGGTTCAGGAAGCTGGGTTCAGGAAGCTGGGTTCAGGAAGCTGGGTTCAGGAATCAGTCAAGTGCAGGCGACACAAATACTGAGCCATCTTCCTGACTGCAGTTAGGGCCTAAATACCCTCCCAGGAAGCACCAGATGATGGGATGATCAGTCACAGCTGGGGCACACCCGCAGGTGAGTACCGGAGCTGCAGGTTCCTTACAGTCCCTGGCTGCTGGAGACACCCGCAGGCGAGCACAGGAACTGCAGGACCTGGCTCCAGCTCCACCTGGGGGTGCTCTGGATCCTGACAGTGTCTTAAAAAAACAATACAGTTGCTTTGATTTTTTTTTTTACAGATGCAGTATAAGGGGGACTCAGAAAAGGAAAACACGCGTGTTAATGCCGCCGAAGGTCATCGATGTATTTGTCATATTTTATTTTCCACTTCCTTTGTGACGATTCCTGTTGACATACAAGGTGCGTCGTGTTGTGTAAACATTACCGGGGTCATTACCTCTCCACGGGAGTCGGGGCAGATCCGGGCGGTGAGCCAGGGAGTGCCTGAGGTTAATCTCTGTCGTTGGGTTGGCACTGCCAGCGGGCTGCGCGGAGCACAGATGACAATGTTTCTCCTCGTAGAACAATAGACTTCAATACCCGATTATCAAACAACAATTGGTCCGCTCCTCTGCCCATTGTTCGGGAGGATTCAGCACATTCTTCCTTCCCGGCCCTGACGTAACCTCCAATGAGATCGTCTTATCGTCATTGTGTACAAAGAACATTTTATAACACAATATGTATACGGACAACAGACTCATTTCCAAAGAATGTTATTTTTATTCCAGACGAGGAAGGACGGTCATGTGACAGATGCTTCGTTTCACAGCAGACGATGATCGTGTCACATGAAGATGACAAATCTCAGCCATACGACAGATGAGGACGCCGAGCGGCGTTAGACACAAAACGTATTTATTATACCGTGTTTCCCCAAAAATAAGACAGTGTCTTATACTCGTGCCTGGCGGGGGGGGAGCTGCGGCCGTGACATGTAAAATTCTATTAATATGTGCAGCTACCCCGAAAGTAAGACCTAGCGGATCTCTGTAATATAAGACCTACCACCGAACTAGGTCTTATTTTCGGGGTAGGTCTTATATTACAGAAATCACTGAAGATAGCGCTAGGTCTTACTTTCGGGGAAACACGGTATTACAATGGAAACATTTAGGAAGTGAGAGATCTCTGACACCCTTCACACTACACCGCGCCTACCCATAGGCTGATCTCCTGAACTCTTAGGGACTCACACAGGACCTCATCCAGTGCGTTCCGGTGCGGTTCAAGCCCGGAACGCACTGGATCGCATAGATCAAGCAGGGCAGCGTTCTGGGGCGTGTCGGTGCTATTCATGTCAATGGCACCGCAGGCATGCCCCCCCCCCCCACCCCG
>NW_017307425.1:193720-213736 GCF_000935625.1 Nanorana parkeri | reverse complement strand
GCGATTGCTGTACCTCCCGTTCTGTTGCGTGCGATCATACTGTGGAATGCCGGGTGGCGCCGGGGTGGGGTAGGGTTGCCACCTGCCCAGGATGCACCCGGACAGTCCGGGTTTCGAATGCTGTGTTCGGGTTTCATGGCAGCAGAGACCCGGACACAAGATGTCAGGCAGACAGGGACAACCAAAATTAAGTTCGGGGCTACTGGCCACCCCCACTAAATAAAGCCTCAGCTGTGATATTTACATATGAATAAGCTACGGCTTCTTCTCCCCCCAAGAAAGTGTCCGCTATTGGGGGTGGGGTTTCACAAAGGGGTCACACACTGCTCAAATTTTCACAAGTCAGACCAAGGGCTGTCACCTACACGGGTTTACGATACACAAGTGTCTAGCACTCTGGTGAGGTGCCTAGATTGGGTATTGAGCAGAGACACTGCTACCTCCCAAAGAGTCTGGGTGAGCTGTGGCGGGGATGTTGAGTTTGGAGGGGGTCACCTGGAGGAGGACAAAGAGTAAAATGTTAGGAGCTCCTCCCCTTTCAGGTGGCGCGGGCTCAACCGAGGTGGCACCTTGGTCTTCACAAGCGAACACTGCAAGGGATGGTGATGGGTTAATAGTGACCCTAGTGACCACCAGGCAACTTTGCTGCAAGGTGTTACATGGTGGTGGCTCTCAGAATTGCCCCACCAGGGGAATAGCAGGAACTGAATGGCTACGACGAGGAGAAAGAATGGCAGCAATCTAACTGGTCGGTGGTCAGGCACAGGTTGAAACAGACAGAATGCAAGGATAGTCAGTTTTCAAAAAGAGGTCAAGGCAGGTAGCAGGTCAGGATGGTTCATTTCCAGGCAGAGGTGGAGGCCGGCAGCAGGCAAGGAGACTATGTGTCTGGCAGTAGTCAAGGCAGGCAGCAGGCAAGGATAGTCAGTTTTGAGACAGAGGTCAAGGCAGGCAGCAGGCAAGGATAGCCAGTTTTGAGACAGAGGTCAAGGCAGACAGAAGGCAAGGATAGTCAGTATCCAGGTAGAGGTCAAGGCTGGCAGCAGGCAAGGATAATCAGTTTCAAGGAAAAGGTCAAGGCAGGCAGCAGGCAAGGATAATCAGTTTCCAGGCAGAGGTCGAGACAAGCAGCAGGCACGGATGGTCCATTTCCAGGCAGAGGTTGAGGCAGGCATCAGGCATGGATCGTCAGTTCCCAGGCCGATGTAAAGGCAGGGGATAGGCAATGATGGTCAGGAATGAGCAGAGTTGGCAACAGGATCAGGAGACACAGGCAGTGTCAGGCAATCAGCAATAGAAAATGCAGAAATTGGGCAAACTTGCTAATAAGGTAGCTGGAATGAAGCCACAGCACTGGCTACCATGAATACCCTCCTTGGCCCATGTGCAAACCTCGACTAACCATGTACGCACTTACTTGCGCACCCGAACATAGTTGAAGGGTCACGTCCCAACGTGTGTGACATGTCACATGCACATGTGTGCACCGGTTCTGCAAAGTTCACCACTATTTATTCCTGTCCTATCATTTATTCTGGGAACCGTGGCAACGTTTATAAAAAGCATTTCCACGCTGATTGAAGCTCATCAGGCCGTTGTTTATGATTCCTATCATCTCCTTAACGATCTGTTAACTTTCTGCCTCGTCACCGTGCACACACACAGGGCTATTGTCTGCTTATAAAGGGAGTGAAGGGCAGGTCAGCTTTAGTGGATGTCATGCTGGAACTGGGTGAAGGAGCGCCGTGTGTGTGTACTGACCTACAGAGGGCTGCTATGGGAACCTGTTACAGTTGTTGTTGTTCCTGTCCTGTTTTGGGTGCCCCCAACTACTTTCATGTGTTTCAGTTCCCTAAATAAAAAAAACCATCAGGAATTGTGGGAGCCCCTCATAATGGGCACAGCGGGTGTACAGACCCGGGAACGCAGCACAGGGATGGTGGGGGCCCCTCATAATGGGCACAGCGGGTGTACAGACCCGGGAACTCAGCACAGGGATGGTGGGAGACCCTCATAATGGGCACAGCGGGTGTACAGACCCAGGAATTCAGCAAAGGGATGGTGGGAGCCCCTCATAATGGGCACAGCGGGTGTACAGACACGGGAACTCAGCACAGGGATGGTGGGGACCCCTCATTATGAGCACAGCAGGTTTACAGACCCGGGAACTCAGCACAGGGATGGTGGGGGCCCCTCATAATGGGCACAGCGGATGTACAGACCCGGGAACTCAGCACAGGGATGGGGGGAGCCCCTCATAATGGGCACAGCGGGTGTACAGACCCGGGAACTCAGCACAGGGATGGGGGGAGCCCCTCATAATGGGCACAGCAGGTGTACAGACCCGGGAACTCAGCACAGTAATGGTGGGAGCCCCTCATAATGGGCACAGCGGGTGTACAGACCCAAGAATTCAGCAAAGGGATGGTGGGAGCCCCTCATTATGAGCACAGCAGGTTTACAGACCCGGGAACTCAGCACAGGGATGGTTGTGGCCCCTCATAATGGGAACAGCGGGTGTACAGACCCGGGAACTCAGCACAGGAATGGTGGGAGCCCCTCATAATGGGCACAGCAGGTGTACAGACCCAGGAACTCAGCTCGGGGATGGTGGGAACCCCTCATAATGGGCACAGCCCAGGGACTCAGCACAGGGATAGTGGGAGCTCCTCATAATGGCACAGCAGGTGTTCAGGCCCGGAACTCAGCACAGGGATAATGGAAAGCCCTCATAATGGGCACAGTAGGTGAGAGGAACTCTCAGAAGAGACTCTCGGGGTTTTTTGCTCTCCAACATCTATGAAAAACAAAAAATACCAGTTTTAGTCGGACTGACACGTAAAATAAGCAATCTAGCTACAGTAAAACATGTTTAACCCTTGCTGCAGGCTTTCTTGTAGAAGTGATTCTACTGTAAAGTGCTTACCCCTTTCCCCCGTTATGTGTTCCGGGCTCACCTGTACCTCCTGGGTGTCCGGGACCTCCATGGTGTGTTTCAGGAGGGGCAATGGTAGTGAAATCCATTTGCTGATCTCCGTTGGGTAGAATAAACTTGGAAATATTCAGTTCTGAGCACATCTGGATTTATAAAGCACTTAATTAGCTTCAGCAGACTGCAGAGGTGACATTAGGGATCCAATAGACCCCTGATATCCCCTTAAAGAGAATCTGTCACCTGCGCTATGCTATCCTTTAGGGGGCTTATCAGTTGTGATAGCAATAAAGCTAATTTAAAAAAAGAAAAAAGATTTAATAAAATAAATAAAACTGCCAAAGCATTTTTAAAAGCTCCCGCATACAAGCACATATGAACATAAACGCATACCTCAGGTGCACATGCGTCTGAAAATTACAATTGTGCCACACGTGTTGGGTACCACTGCACACACTGTAGTAAGAGAGATAATTCTAGGACCATCATTCACTGATATCTCTGAACTGATGACCTGTAAAGGCTTTTCAAGTGTCACCGATAGACAATTTTGTGGTTTGTTTTTTTTCTTTAACCAACCAGCTTGGTGTGCCCGAAGCTTTCTCCCATGTATACAAACCTTTACTTACTGCGCCCCTTAGTGGATGCTTGAAGAATGATGAGAGAGTTGTACGGCTGTGATCACCACTCTCTGGTCCACACGGGTATTGTGTGCAATCTGCTGAAGACCATCAAACATTTGCTAAGTATTTAAAAAGGCTGCAGCATTTCTGGCAGGATCAACAGGTATCGTTCTGCCCTTGCTGAAAATGTTTAGCAGTTTGTTGCGTATGGGGCTGCGTAGTCACAGACCGATCAGGGTGCCCATACTGGCCTGTATCCAACAAAAGCGCCTACAATGGGCATGTGAGCATCAGAACTGGACCACGGCGCAATGGAAGAAGGTGGCCTGGTCTGATGTACATCATGCGGATGGTCGGGTGCGTGTGTGTCACCTGGGGAAGAGATGACACCAGGATGCACTATGGGAAGAAGAGAAGCCGGCGGAGGCAGTGTGATGCTTTGGGCAATGTTCTGCTGGGAAACCTCGGGTGCTGCCATATACAATATGTGGATGCCACCGACCTAGACATTGTTCCTGACCAAGTACCCCCCTTCATAGAAATTGTATTCCCTGATGGCAGTGGCCTCTTTCAGCAGGCTAATGCGCCCGGCCACACTGCACACATGGTTTGAGGAACACAACAACGAGTTTGAGGTGATGACTTGTCCTCCAAATTCTCCAGATCTCCATCCAATTGATCATCTGTGGGATGTTGTGAAAAAACAAGTCCGATCCATGGAGGCCGATCACCTCACAACTTACAGTACTTAAAGGATCTGCTTCTGACGGCTTGGTGCCAGACATCACAGCACACCTTCAGGGCTTTTCCCCATAGTTCTCCTTAGGGTAACGGGAGGACACAAAGTAGCGTCCTCCCGTCACCCTAAGCTCAGTATACCGCGAGCTACAGCCGGAGCGGATCCCGACATCGATATCGAGATCCGCCCAGCTGCGTGAGTGACAGCTGGCTCTGCCTATCTAGAGGCAGAGCCAGCTGTACCCTCCCCCGTCCGTTCCGCCTGTCAGCGCTGGCGGATCGGAGCGTGGAGAGGGGAATCCAGCCCCTCCCCTGTCACGGCAGAGAGCCGTGACAGGATCGAGAGGTGAGCGAACGCCGGTATGTGTTCGCTCACCTCCCGATCTACTGAGCCGACCTGTGACAGTCTCATTGTCACAGGTCGGCTAGAACTATGAGGTGAGTGAAAAGCACTCCCCTCATAGTTCTCCTTTAATTTTGTTTCCTGACTGATTAGCCACATGATATTACTCTCTCTGTAGATATTTATTTTCTCGCATCTTATTGGTGCGCTCATTTATTATTAAGTTCCAATACATACAATTTAAATGGTATGCTGACTACAGCACGTAAACAGCATGTGTAGGATTCCCCATGTATTGGATTCCTCTGCACAGCTGGAAGACAATTCTGACTTGTATGGAGTATTATTATACTGCAGGCACATTACTGTGCTATGAGCAGGGCTGCGGGTTACATGGCGGCATGTCTTGGCAACGCGGTGACCACTAACCAATCTTCCGCCACCTGACCTTCTTGGTGTGAGATTACCCTGTGTAGAAAAAGTCAAATTCAACATTTCTCGGCTTTTCCCATAAAAACATCTCTGCAAAGCTGCTGTAAGAAATTTCCTTTCCACTTTTGATTCAAGCAGAACATTTTTTTTTTTTAACGCCGCCTTAAACGGTCAAATCGATAAGCAATTTTTTTTTGGGCCATTTTTTACGCTTTGTGGCCCCCTAGTGTTGCGGTTGGCGATTTCCATACACAATGGTCTGGACGCAGTTGCGGGCTGCGTTGGAACTCTCGACAGAGTCTCTCCTATTCTGGAGTCTTGTGTACACAGAACAGGAGAGAAGTTGATTTATCCGAGTTAATAATTGAAAGTGGGAAATAAATGAGCGCTGCCGCTTAAGGGTTATTCAGTTTTAATGAGGTGCCGAAAGGACCATTTATATGACAAGTCTCAGATTAAAGAGAACCTGTCACCAACCTGAAACATGGCAGGTAAAAGCACAGAAAAATCAAGTCACTTACACCATTGCTTGCAGTGTTTTCTAAGGGAAACTACCATGGATTACAGTAAGGCGTACATTACACTATTGGTTTATGTTAAAAAATCTGAGGGTTTAATGTCACTTTAATCTTTTTTTTTTTATTCGCAATTGAACTTGCTAGATTTGAACATTGCTTAGTCAATTCCCTACCCCACCCTTTCTTTGCACATCATAGCCCTGGGAGTGTTTAATTGTTGTCTGTACTGGCCCAGCTCCTTTGCCCTTCCCCTTCCTATATAAACTTTTATGTACCTGTCAGGGAAGGAGTGAAAGGGAATTCTATATAGAGCAGGGGTGCTCACAATTTTTGTGTTAAGATCTACTTTTCAAATGACGAGCTACATGAGATCTACCAACGAAAAAAAACTCCCTCTCGCTATCTCTCCTAACTGTCTTTCCTCGCTCTGTCTCTCCTGGCTGTCATTCCTCGTTTTTCTCTCCTGGCTGCCTCTCTTCTTTCTCTTAACTGTCTCTCGTTGCTCTCTCTCCTAGCTCTCTCTCCCCTGGCTGTCTCTCCTCGCTCTCTCTCCCCTGGCTGTCTGTCCTCGCTCTCTCCTGTCTCTCTCTCCCCTGGCTGTCTCTCCTCGCTCTCTCATTGGCTGTCTCTCCTCGCTCTCTCTCCCCTGGCTGTCTCTCCTCGCTCTCTCTCCCCTGGCTGTCTCTCCTCGCTCTCTCCCCTGGCTGTCTCTCCTCGCTCTCTCCCCTGGCTGTCTCTCTTCGCCCTCTCTCCCCTGGCTGTCTCTCCTCGCTCTCTCATTGGCTGTCTCTCCTCGCCCTCTCTTGTCTCTCCTCGCTCTCTCTCCCCTGGCTGTCTCTCCTCGCTCTCTCCTGTCTCTCCTCGCTCTCTCTCCCCTGGCTGTCTCTCCTCGCTCTCTCATTGGCTGTCTCTCCTCGCCCTCCCTCCCCGCTCTCTCCCCTGGCTCACCTTGCTGTATCTTGCAACAGGCTGTGTAAACTAATATTCTTTGATGTAATACATAGCAATTCAACCCCCAGTATCCACCAGAAAGGTGTCGGGGAGCTCGGCACAGCAGACTCGGGCTAATAGGTAATCATGTGTGCACAGCTAAATAAATATACCAAAATGGAATAAAGGGGCCGCCATTCACACCCTTCCCGATCTACCAGCATCAGCTCTGAGAGCTACAGGTAGATCACCATCTACCTAATGGGCACCCCTGATATAGAGTGTCACTTGAGTCTGCTGATGTCATATCCAACCTAACAGCACTCTCAGGGCACAAGGGAGGCTTTAACAGACCCAAATGCTCATATAATCCTAAAGAAGAACTCTGGTAAAAAATGTTCTTAACCATTGCAGTGGGGCTACCCCCTGCACTTTTTTTGGGGAGGGGGGTGCAGTTGGGTAGGGCCTTATTCTGCTGTTTGCTGGATAGAGCACATGCTTATACCCTATACCTGGACATTGTGGGAAATGAAAGTATTCATTTCTCTTTTACTTTTTTATTCAAATGTTAATTTTCCGTAGCGTGTAAGATCCTTAATAAGTTCCTGGCAAGACTTTTTTTTCTTTCAGATAGCTTTTAATGACTGATGATGTCATTGATTGAGTGCTCCAGTTAGTACAGACGTTACACATGCAAGAACTTCACATGCAGCCATAACAGAACAACGCGATTAACAAACGCGGTCGAAAACAAAACTTTTCTCAATGAGGTATCTTTTGACTCAAATAGCCGTTGCCTGTGGGGTCTCCACCGGCTTCAACGAGTCAGAGAAGTCACTTTGGCTCTTCTTCCCCTCCACCATGCGACAGGGCTTCTGCATACCAAGGATTTCCCTCACCGTGTCGCGAAACCGGCGACTCACGAAACAGTACAGGAAGAAGTTGACGGCTGTGTTCAGAAGGGCCAACATATTCCCAACATCCAAGGCTAGGTGGACCCTCCAGTCCCCGTGGACCGAAGACACGTACATGTGAATGATGATGGCGATGGTCCTGGGAGCCCAGAGGACGGCAAAGACGGTTGTGATGCTCATAAGGATGGCCGTGGTCTTGCCAATGCGGACCTTGTACCTCTTCAATGCCGACTTCCTTCTGAGCCTCAGAATGATGACCGTGTTAGTGAGGAGGAAGATGGTACATGGGATGAAATAAATGATAAAGCAGTGGACCCACTTGAGGAATTGGTCCAACAATCCCGGAGCTCGAGGGTCCCTCCAAACATCGCTCCACCAGTAGAACGGGATCCCGGTCAGGAAAGATGCGAGAAACACGGTCATAATGATTTTGCGCGTGCGTTCTGGGTAGGAAAGGGAGCGATAATGCAGCGGGTGACACAGAGCTACATATCGGTCAACCGTAAGGATGACCGTGATCCAGATGGAGGCGTGGTTGGATGAAAACTCAAGGACACTGACCATGTGGATGAAGGCATTCGGCACCTTGCGATGGAGGATGGCCGTCTGCAGGATGAAGCCTACAAAGATGATAAAGATCTGGGTCAGGATGTCGGAGGTGGTGAGGGCCAGGAGGTAGCAGTAGGATGACTTCTTGGTTCTTGATGCCAACTTTGAGAGGGCCACAGCTGTCAAGATGTTGACTGTTGGAAGGAAACAAAAGGCCAATAAGTTCACTGTACATGCTTATGAGCCTCGTTTGCAATAAAGAGAACCTGTCAGCATATAAATATGGAAACTGATATTGCTGCCTAGTTTTTTAGGGGATTGGATCCTAATCTTTGTTGCATAAATTCTGACCCGGGATGATTAAACTGTCAGGGCGGAGTCTGGCCACCTGATATGCACATAGTTGTCTTAGACCCACTAAGTAATACAGGAAGGATGAGTTGAGCCGCCCAGGAGCATGCACCCCCCTCAAAAAAACATTCAGCAATGCCAGCTATCATATTTCTATCCTGACAACCGTTATGGAAATTCCATCTTTTGGATGCCACCCGAATTACATTAGGCTGAACATGGATGGAAAAGACCCCTGGGGTTATGATAGGTTCCTAGAGCAAACCTCTGACAGTTTCATGTTGTGGGAAGTATATTGCCAGTAGGCAGTTTACTCATGATCACAGTTTCAAGTGCATTTCTGGGCACAAATACATTTTAAAAACCCCATGTCTATAGATCTTGTAATACATGCACATTTCCTAAATTCTGTCCTCTCAAAATTCTGAAGTACAGAACTGTTGAGCCCACCAAAAATCAAGTCAGCCCCTGAATTCATGTATTGAGCTGTCACAGACACATTGGATTCCCAAACAGTGTTTTCAGCCCTGCCCAGTTCATGTCTGTGAATTACATAACACTCTCCCGCCTATGGAGCTGGGTAGGTGTTCTGTAGTCTTAACACACTTTGTGTCATAAGGTGACAACACGGCTCCTCTATAGATTCAGCACAGTGAATTAGCATTGTTACAATAGGACAGGAAGTGTGTTATGGGCAGGATCCCCAGGTGGAAAATGCCACAAAAAAATACAAAAGCAGCCACCATCTCAGAACTGGAAAACTGCATTATAATACATTTTGGGTGCTTATTTCAGATGATTGCAAAATGAGCAGTGTGGTCTAGCAGTGGGAAAAGCAAACAGTATTGTAGAGGGATCTCCAGCAGGAGGAAGGAGGTCCTGATTCCTCTATATAGATCTTTATCACTAGAGGGATCTCCAGCAGGAGGAAGGAGGTCCTGCTCCCTCTATATAGATCTTTATCACTAGAGGGATCTCCAGCAGGAGGAAGGAGGTCCTGCTCCCTCTATATAGATCTTTATCACTAGAGGGATCTCCAGCAGGAGGAAGGAGGTCCTGCTCCCTCTATATAGATCTTTATCACTAGAGGGATCTCCAGCAGGAGGAAGGAGGTCCTGCTCCCTCTATATAGATCTTTATCACTAGAGGGATCTCCAGCAGGAGGAAGGAGGTCCTGCTCCCTCTATATAGATCTTTATCACTAGAGGGATCTCCAGCAGGAGGAAGGAGGTCCTGCTCCCTCTATATAGATCTTTATTATCACTCGAGGGATCTCCAACAGGAGGAAGGAGGTTCTGATCCCTCTACATAGATCTTTATTATCACTAGAGGGGTCCCCAGCAGGAGGAAGGAGGTCCTGATTCCCCTATATAGATCTTTATCATCACTAGAGGGATCTCCAGCAGGAGGAAGGAGGTTCTGATCCCACTTTATAGATCTTTATCATCACTAGAGGGTTCCCCAGCAGGAGAAGGAGGTCCTGATTCCTCTATATAGATATTTATTATCACTCGAGGGGTCCCCAGCAGGAGGAAGGAGGTCCTGATCCCTCTATATAGATCATTATTATCACTAGAGGGATCCCCAGCAGGAGGAAGGAGGTCCTGATCCCTCTATATAGATCTTTAGTTAGACCTCATTTAGAATACTGTTTTCTGGAGACCTCGCTTGATACTGATAACACAGAACAAGTCCAGAGGCGGGTTACAAAAACAGTGAAAGGTCTGAAGGATAAAACATATCGGGAGAGAGTGTAGGAACCTAATCTGTACAGTTCGGAGGAAACAAAGGGAAAGGATGGACATGGCTGAAACCTTTAGATACATGAAGGGTGTGAATATGGTTCAGGAATGCAAGATATTGAATATGAAGTTAGGATCAAGAACACGGTGACATGACCTCACACTAGCAGGAGGAAAGTTCAGAAAGTATTATTTTACTGAATGAGTAGTTAAAACTTGGAACAGACTTCCAGTGTAGACAGAGACAACCAAAGATCTATAATCAGACAAA
The DNA here is from genome assembly GCF_000935625.1 of Nanorana parkeri. NCBI lineage: Eukaryota > Metazoa > Chordata > Amphibia > Anura > Dicroglossidae > Nanorana > Nanorana parkeri. The sequence goes on along the minus strand of NW_017307425.1, from coordinate 203,393 downwards.
AAGGTTAGAAAAAGGACAAAAACAATAGCGTGGCCGACTGGATGGACCACTTGGTATTTTTCTGCCGTCGCTCTCCTATGTTTCTACATTTTTGTTCTTGGCTTTAGATACACTTTAAACACGTGTGAGGAAGCAGCTACAGATCACATTAAGACGTCATTTCGGACTTAGGAAACAGACGTGCACATTTCAGAGTACAGCAACTAAGCAGCGCCGGGGACACTAGTATTGGCTGCAACAGCTGGAGATGACACGCAGCCAATTAGTGTAAGATGTATGTGTGTGTCCAGGCAGTAACATCAACTACTCTTCTCCGGCTGTCCTCCGCCATGTCCTCCGAATGAAAAAATTACTCACGCTGCGCTGACATAGACCAGCTCTCCGCTCAGTGCTCCAAGTCACGTCTGCTTGTATTCACTATGGAGATGCAGCTATGGCACAATCTCGATGTTCCCTATAAGCAAACACACACACACTGATAACCCCATGTGCAACGCTAGGTGCCGGCCGGAGGAGGGTAAGCAATGTATGGCCGCGGGCCAGCAGGCACGTCTACATGTGTCCTAATTCTCCAGAAGAACGCGAATGCACAATGATTATCTCAAGGTTTTGTAGGCGCTTTCAATGAGTGTGGTGCCTATTGTGTTCAGCGGCACTTGTTGGGCAATGAAGAAACCTGTTGGTCCTAACAAAATGGAATAATCTGTAAGAAAGAACCGGCATTCGGCTCGACTATTCGGCTCGCTACCTCGGAGGCATTCGCCTATCCACTCACTGCCGTTCGGCCCCCTATGAGAATGGGGGGCGAACGACTGCGAGTGAGCTGCCGGAGCTTCGGCTCAGCTGATCCAGATGTTGGATCGGCCGAGTCGAACTCCTTCTGCACTTTGGCTCAGCCGATGTACAGCTGATTCTAGCCGAACTAAGCCTGAAATCAGCTGTACAAGGCTGAAGTGAATAGCCGAACAGCGTTCGGCTCACTTCACTTCGGCTCGGTTATTCACTCGGCGGCTAAGTGAATAACCCCTCCTTGGTATTTTATGTAAAATCGGGATTGTATCATTTTAGCTCCTATGAATTTTTTGAAGCTATTGAGATTTGTTGATCAATTTAGAGGCTATTGGTTCACAGACATTATCGGTTGGCCCCCGCTGTCCATTCATACGTGTTTTAGTCTCAATGGCACCTCAACGCATCTTCCAATGGACCACGCGCCACTTTTTTTTTTTTTTTTAAGCAATAATTTTTTTTTTCTGAACCTTAATGGTCATATCAGGGGGCCAGGCGGATGTGTCTAGGGATTGAACGGGCGGTTATAGTAAAAGTTCACTTTTGTGTAAATTGATGGTCAAGCCAGAGAATGAGCCATAGTGAGAGATGTGTTGCATTATTTTGGGGATCTGGGCTGAGGGGTCTGCCACTTTTTTTTACTGCGCGGCCGCCGTTGTATGGACCCCGCCGATCGCGGCACCTGAATGATACAATGTGCCGTTTGGCCTTTTGTAACTGCATTATGTGAGTAAAGTGCATCAGCCGGAGGAGCGCGTCTTTCTACTTGTGACGTAACAAGACAATAAAGCTTCGCGTGTCGGCGCCCCGGGCCTGTGCTGTTCTTATACCTCTTCCAGCTCGGCTAAATGGATTTGCTCTTCTGATCGTCTGTCATGACGATGTCATCATTGGGTTTAAAGTAAGGTATGCAATGATTGGGGGGCGGGGAAGGCAAAGTATAAGCAGATCAAACTTCAGCTTTAAATATTCTATTGAAAGAGTTTTGGTTGTATCTGTTCTCCCAGAAATCCAGTGAGCTGATACCTTCTTGTGCTCTCTGCCGGTGCTGTCTCTTATCGGTTACATTGTTCCCAGCTGTCTCTATGGGCTACAAATTGCCTCCCTTCTAGGTTATGGAGAACAGGATGGAGGACACTTCCTGTCCTAGGGTGACATTACTGCTCCTCCAAAGATACAGTACGATAAGTGTTGTCACCCTAAGACAGGAAGTGTGTAATGCTTTAAAGAAAATCTGAAACCCAGTCACTAAAATCTCATTTAAACTAGGGATGCACCGATACCAGTTATTCGATATCGAGTACCGATATATTTTTTTTCCGGTACTCGCCGATACCGAAAGTTCCATTAAAGGAGAACTATGGGGTCAGGGGTTTTCCCCATAGTTCTCCTTAGGGTAACGGGAGGACACAAACTAGCGTCCTCCCGTCACCCAAGTTTAAGGAAGCTGGGCGGCGTGTAATGGAAAGCTGTCTCCATGCTTCTCGTCACTAGATGACGAGAAGACATGGAGCCGGCTTTCTGGCCAATCATGAAGCCTGATTGGCCAGGAAGCTGGCTCCTGCTCCCTCGTCACCTCGTGAAGCCGGCTTCCCGGCCAATTAGAGAGTCGGGCGCCGCGTCATTACTGGGCGCCTGGCTTCCTGATTGGCCAGCTTCCCGACCAATCAGGAAAATGGGCAGCGAGTCATTACACGCTGCCTGGCTTCCTAATTGGCCGGGAAGCCGGCTCCATGCTCATGGAGCCGGCTTCCCGGCCAATCAGGAAGCTGGGCAGCATGTAATGACTCGCTGCCTGTCTTCCTGATACCGGAAGCTCGGGTATCGTGCTAGGCATTGGAACATTTGGGCGAGTACGAGTACTCACCGATACCAATGCCGACTATTTGGGCAAGTACTCGTACTCGCCCAAATGTTCCAATGCCTAGCCAGATACCCCAGCTTCCGGTATCAGTGCATCCCTAATATAAACTTTGTAATACAGTTTCAGAAATTCTTTTTATGCTTTTAAAATATGCAGCTCACATTAACATAGTTCCTGGTGATCCTGCCATGAAAGTCCCTGTTCAGGCACTTCCTGTTATAGAGTGGCAACTGTCCTCCTGGTGTTTTCACCCTGTCACATGCTCCCCTGGTGGCCGCACCAACACACATTATAAAGGCACGTTCTGCCGTTGTCACTATCAGGAAGCCGGTACAGAGCAATGACGTGCAGCCAACGCTGAAGCAGGTGCACAAAGACAGGAAGTGGCTGAAGGAGGCTGCGGGAGATCAGCAGCACTGAGATGGGAAAAAAAGGCAGTACAAAAAACAGTGTTTTTTTTTACATTTAAAAAAAAAGACAATTGTTTATGATACGCCGTGATTTATATAACGAAATGCCATCCAAGTACAGGTTATAGTTACTTTATCTTGCAATTTTCTATGTTTTCATTCTTACAATAATTTTTTTTCTAGTACAACAAAGGCCGAATAGCAGGTAAGTTTTAAGATAATGTCAGTTATTTCTAATAAAAATATATAATTAAAATAAAAGGGGGCTTGATGTAAATGTTTTAATTTATTCATTTTCTCAACGGGCACTTTAAACCAATTGTAAAAACTGATTACACTGTAATGACTCATAATGCGTGCTGGTTGCATTTGCGGCGTCCCTTCCCCTTTAAGATCCGCCATTTTTTCCTTTCCTTGATATTCCATTACTCATGCACGGGACGTCATGCAGTTACTGAATTTTTCATGCATGACCCTCGTGCTCATTAAATTCAGACGGGAGGTTAAATATCCCCTATTGCCCCTTTTTATGGGGGGGGGTTAACAACGCTCCGGCAGCTGATCCGTGCTTCCTGCGCAAAGTGGCAGATAATCCGCCTGGTTGATGCCGTGAGACGTTTTACACGCATTTAATAACGGAATTAGGATGTAATGTGATAATTAGCAGGTGTCCCCGCGTAATTAGCCTCGCGGCCGTCAGCCCGGGTTGCCTGGGTGATGGCCCTCCGGGTACCTCATGTCTATTTGCACCCCGCCTTTCTCGCGTACCCAAACAAAATGAGATACAAAGACGGCCAGAGATGAGCAGATCAATCTGATTGGTTTAACGCCAAAACTCCGGGCAGATATAAAATATATCAATTAATGCAGCTCTGTAATCATTAAAGGAGAACTATGAGGAGAGTGATTTTCACTCAACCTCATAGTTCGAGCCGACCTGCGACAATGAAACTGTCACACGTCAGCTCAATAGATCGGGAAGTGAGCGAACACATACCGTTGCTCGCTCACCTCCCTGCAGAAAGCGCAGACCGTCACTCACGGCTCCCCGCAGGGATTCCCATCCCCTCCGATCCTCCAGCGCTGACTGGCGGAACGGACGGGGGAGGGGGGCGGGTACCGCTGGCTCTGCCTCTAGATAGGCAGAGCCAGCTGTCAATGATGCAGCTGGGCAGATCTCTACAGTAATGTCAGGATCCGTCCCGGCTGCGGCGGGATCAGTATACCGCGAGCTGTAGCTCCCTATATACTGAGCTTAGGGTGACGGGAGGATGCTAGTTTGTGTCCTCCCCTGACCCTTAGGAGAACTATGGGGAAAAACACTTACCCCATAGTTCTCCTTTAATACATCATTAAATATGTTGATTAAGTACAAGCAGTGTATGTACATGTATGTGACCCGGTATCAGCCTTTTGTACAGCAAGACTGCGGTGTGAGAGGAAGAAGCAGCACAACGAGCCAATCAAATGGCAGTCAGCCAATCAGACAGAGATGTGGCACTCATCAGTGCACTGCTTCTTTTTTTCACTGTTCAGTTACAGGCTAGGGGCGGGTCCAGGATGACCTGGACTCAGATAAAGTGGGATGAATGATGCTGGCCATCAGACTGAGGGCATCTAGTGGCAGAGAAAAAGTACTGCGAGGGAAATCTCTGGATTGAAGGTGAATATTGCAGCAAACGCTGGTTTTGTTTTTCTTTATCTTTTAATAGACTTATTTGTATCTTGTTATATGTGGCTGGAGTTCTGCTTTGAGGTTCGACCCAGAACAGGGTCGTCCGCGGGTAGTAATTGCGACTGGAGACCATTCCCAGGATTTTCTTTTTGTATCCGTTTACTTTGACAGTTTCTGTTATTTTATGGTAACACGTACCTGGTAAACCCAGTCCAAGCAGGACGCTGTAATAAATCACCGGGATGTAGCCCAGCACACACGGAGAGGGGTCCGTGCGTCCTCCTTCCTCCTCGGCCTCCAGAGGCGGGGTGTCACTGGCGTTCTGTAGAAGAATCATTATCTGCCGACATCAGTGCAGCTGCTGTGGAGAGGAACGAAGAAAGTCAATCTTAAGCCGAAACATATTCTTTAGAAAGTCAGAGAGTGAAAATTCGACTGCTCCCCCGCATTGGTATTAGCTGGAAAAGTGACCTCTTACATGGGAGGTCAGTGAAGTTCACCCTTACATGGGAGGTCAGTGAAGTTCACCCTTACATGGGAGCTCAGTGAAGTCCACCCTTACATGGGAGATCAGTGAAGTTCACCCTTACATGGGAGGTCAGTGAAGTTCACCCTTACATGGGAGGTCAGTGAAGTTCACCCTCTCTACATTGGTCAATGAGTAGATGTTCCCTAATTGAGATCAGTGAAGTTCACCCTTACATGGGAGGTCAGTGAAGTTCACCCTTACATGGGAGATCAGTGAAGTTCACCCTTACATGGGAGGTCAGTGAAGTTCACCCTTACATGGGAGGTCAGTGGGAAGAAGGTCCTCTACATTGGTGGATGAGTAGATGTTCCCTAATTGAGTGGTGCTGAGTTAAGGGTCCTAATATACTGGTGGACAGTGGGACGAATCCCCTCCTTATATTGATGGTCATTGTGGAGAATGTCTCTTACGTTGGTGGTTAACGTAGAACTTCCCCCTTTCAGTGGTGTTCAGTTATGGATCCTCGTATACTGGTGGTCAGTTATGGATCCTCGTATACTGGTGGTCAGTTATGGATCCTAGTATACTGGTGGTCAGTTATGGATCCTAGTATACTGGTGGTCAGCACCTTACATTGATGGTCACTGTGGAGAATGCCCCTTACACTGGGAAGAATGTTGCTAAAATTGATGGTCGCTGTGGAGAATGTCCCTTACATTGGTGGTCAGTGTAGAAGTCCCCCCTTTCAGTGGTGGTCAGTTATGGATCCCGGTATACTGGTGGTCAGCACCTTACATTGATGGTCGCTGTGGAGAATGTCCCTTACATTGGTGGTTAGTGTAGAAGTCCCCCCTTTCAGTGGTGGTCAGTTATGGATCCCGGTATACTGGTGGTCAGCACCTTACATTGATGGTCACTGTGGAGAACGCCCCTTATACTGGTGGTCAGCAGGAAAAATGCTCCTTACATTGGTGGTCAGTGGCTAGAATGCTCCTTGCATTGGTGGTCATTGTGGAGAATGTACCTAACATTGGTGGTCAGTGGCTAGAATGCTCCATACATTGGTGGTTAGTGTAGAAGTCCCCCCTTTTAATTGTGGTCAGCCTGCTCCTTACATTCTAGTGAGGAGAATGCTCCTTACATTGATGGTCATTGGGGAGAATGCTCCTTAGGCTCGGTTCACACCTAGGTGATTGAGCGGATGAGCTGTTGTCACGCATTTTTTTTTTGTGTGATTTTGCTTTGAAAACTGCACAGAAAATACCTCCTGCACCTTTTTGCGTGGCGGGCGATTTTGGCTGTGCGACGCATTGCAAAGGTGTGAACAGGCCCCACTGACTTCATTGGGAATCTGTGTTTTGCACATTATAGTGCAGCTAAATCCGCCCAATAAATCTCCTAGGTGTGAACCTAGCCTTGCACTGGTGATCAGTGTAGAAGTTCCCCTTTCAATGGTGGTCAGTTATGGGCCCTAGTACACTGGTGGTCAGTTATGGGCCCTAGTACACTGGTGGTCAGTTATGGGCCCTAGTACACTGGTGGTCAGTTATGGGCCCTAGTACACTGGTGGTCAGTTATGGGTCCTAGTACACTGGTGGTCAGCATTTCCCTTGCATTCAGTGCGGAGACTGCCCGCATTAGAGATACCTGAAAAGATCATCGGTATTAGGGGTAGCTTATCTAAGAGGGGGGCATTTTTCTATTGCTCAATGTACTCTTAGCAACTGCTGGAGGACCCTGGTTGAGAAAAGCTGCTCTGGAAGATACACAATACCCCACCAATGTCACAAGAGACAGTCCAGTTTAGTAGCCCTGTGAAAAGCATTGAAAGCCATGTGTAAGTGCAACACTTACCGATTGGTATTAGGTATTACCTCTCCAAGAGATGACTGCCCCCCTTTCCCCCTCGACAATGCCTGCCCTTCTCTCCCGAAGGACCAAGCCATCCTCTGATACCACCCAGGGCCACCATCTACTTACAGGCATGCAAATCCTGATTTCTGTTCTTGGCTGTGTTCACAAAAAGTCTGGCACACGTCTTGCAGCCTCACACCTTGTGACTTGATACAATGTTACAATGTTGCATTCTATGTGATGACTGGTGGAGAGGAGATGGAGGACAAGTGTCTGAGATCCATCTTAAAGGAGAACTATGAGATGAGTGATTTCCACTCACCTCATAGTTCTAAGCCGACCTGTGACAATGAGCCTGTCACAGGTCGGCTCAGTAGATCGGGAAGTGAGCGAACACATACCGGGTTCGCTCACCTCTCGATCCTGTCACGGCTCTTTGCCGTGACAGGGGGAGGGGCTGGATTCCCCTCTCCCAGCTCCGATCTGCCAGCGCTGACTGGCGGAACGGACGGGGGAGGGGGCGGGTACAGCTGGCTCTGCCTCTAGATAGGCAGAGCCAGCTGTCACGCTGTCACTCACGCAGCTGGGCGGATCCCGTCATCTAAGTCGGGATCCGCTCCAGGTGCGGCGTCTCAGTATACCGCGAGCTGTAGCTCGCGGTATACTGAGCTTAGGGTAACGGGAGGACGCTAGTTTGTGTCCTCCCGTTACCCCAAGGAGAATTATGGGGAAAATCACTGACCCCATAGTTCTCCTTTAAAGTGACATTAAACCCTCAGATTTTTTAACATAAAACAATACTGTAATGTGCGCCTTCCTGTAATCCATGGTAGTTTCCCTTCTCTTTGCTGCTCTTCCTTTTAAATCCTCATGTCTTCTCATGCTTGGGGAGAACTTCTGTTTTGCAGCAGACTGCCTTGTCTCTGGAATGGATACACGGTGTCTGTGTGAAGGTTCACAACCTGAGTCAGCACTACAGGAAGAGGCCCTGAGCTGCAAAGGGAAGTTCTCCCCAAGCATGAGAAGAGATACAGTTTTAAAAGGAAGAGCAGCAAAGAGAAGGGAAACTATCATGGATTACAGTAAGGCGCACATTACAGTATTGTTTAAAAAAAAAAAAATCTGAGGGTTTAATGTCACTTTAAAGCTGAACTCCAGACCAACAGCTGAATACGGATAGAACACATACATGGGGGGCTGATAAACCTGCCAAAGGATTTTGTATTTCTGCCCATCCTATCCTGAGATGTGCACAACTCTGCCACATTGTGACATGTCAGGAATGTATTATTGTACAGTACAGGATAGGTCCTCTTCACGTTACCTTGGAAAAGTTGAGGTTTGGAGACGGAGTCACATCTTGATTTCTTGACTGGTATAAATTTCCTGAAAATAAAAATAAGGAATTCTGTTTAGTTTTCACTCTCAGAGTGAGAATAGTTTTCCCATTATACGTCCCCCCCCCCTCTGCGCTTCCCCAAATACGGGTGAGATGGAGCCCTCCACAGGTGGCACAGGGTGTGTTTGCACTTCCTATTTGTGCCATCAGCACAGGGATGGTGGGAACCCTTCATAATGGGCAGAGCAGGTATACAGACCCGGGAACTCAGCACAGGGATGGAGGGAGCCCCTCATAATGGGCACAGCGGCTGTACAGACCCGGGAACTCAGCACAGGGATGGTGGGAGCCCCTCATAATGGGCACACAGCGGGTGTACAGACCCGGGAACTCAGCACAGGGATGGTGGGAACCCCTCATAATGGGCACAGCAGGTGTACAGACCCGGGAACTCAGCACAGTGACGGTGGGGGCCCCTCATAATGGGCACAGCAGGTGTACAGACCCGGGAACTCAGCACAGGGATGGCGGGTTTATCACATTCAGCAGAATGACGGATGATGGGAAAGTTGTACGTTGTGTCTGTATATGAAGGTCTTCTGCTGGGAGATGATGCTCCGGCATTGAGCGCTCCTGGCCCGCAGTGGATCAGCCTTCTGATAGCGGCAGCATTTGTTGCAGCATGTGGCGGGCGGCGGGGAGGAAGCGGTTAATCCCGCCGCGCTCGGTCGGCTGATTTCATTAAAACTAAAGACAAATTATAATCGATCGCTCGAAGTAAATAAAGACATTAGCGATCATTGACGTTGTTAATATGCGTGCGTTCTGCCTCTCCGCTTCCAGGAGCGGCCCACGGGGACAAATAAATGAAATATATTTCATGTTCTGCAAGTGTGATCAGAGCTCGGGGAAGCGTTAACCCCCCCTCGTGCGCAGCGCAGCTACAAAGACGCGCGGTACCGCGAAGGCGGCGGGCGTTGGGCGCCTCTGCGTGCTTCTTAAAGGGAAAGCGTTAATCTTTCTCAGTGAGTTCCTCTTTTCAATGGCTGAAATCGGCTTTTGGCTTCATTACAGCGGCTGTGTTTTTGTGCTCGTATTTCACACTTTGGAGCTTACGTGCTGGCGGCGGCGAGAAAATTAATTACAGGGTAAACCAATCATAGAGAGTATTTTTTTCCCCACTAAATGACTATGGACAGAGTTCGGTGTGTAGGACTAAAAATGAGGATGCCTCTGTGTAAAGCACTAGAGGGTCAGGCAGTGCTAGGACAAG